>NW_027069532.1:194178-271657 GCF_002906115.3 Quercus suber | reverse complement strand
TTTTTTTTTTTTTTTTTTTTTTAATGTGAATATTTATGCTGCTATGAAAGACTAGCCATACTTGGTGCGAAGTCTCGCTTCTCTGGCTGTGACAAGTTTCTAGCATTCCGCTGACGGATCTCATGGATTCGATAAGACTGTAGAACTACAGGAAGTCTATGAATGCCAATGACCATGTGTGCATGCTTGTGCGTTGGCCCATTTGCATGGGATTGGATTGGATTGAACTCCACGGAGTTTATCAAGCCTTGAGCAACAATTTTAAGAGAAGGAACAATAACAACTTAAAGTTCACAATAATTTTCACAAAATATTTCACCACTGCTGATATGACATGTTGTAAATAATAGATAATATTTTCTCAACAAAAAAAGAAATGATAAATAATAAAGTGATATTAATAATGGGTTCTGATAATTATTTAAGGAAGCACTCAAATGTCTGATCTTATGAACTACTTCATGATACATGGTAACGTGGATAGGTAGAAGAAATTCAAAAAAAGAACAAACGACATAACATAATTTCAAGTTTCTTTGATAAAAAAACTATGAACTACTTCATGACACATGGTAACATGGATAGGTAGAAGAAATTCAAAAAAAGAACAAAAGGCATAACATAATTTCAAGTTTCTTTGATCAAAAAACAATGGATCAGAAAAACAAAAAATTTTTTTCTAATGATTATATATAATCTGGTTTTTTTGTCGTTGCATTTATCTAGAGAATATTATTGTCGCTGAATAATACACTTTTGGTGTATTTGGATGGTATGATTTGAGCATTTGGATTTGGATTTGGATGATTAAAATTCAAATAACTTGTCTGAGAAGTTTGAAAAGGTCAAGGATTTAGATTTGACAAATTCACCAAGGATTTTAAACCTTTAAAATGCTTGAATTTGAAATAACTCAAAAAAATTAATGGATTCCCTTGATTTCAAATCTATTAATTTAAAATCCAAATCCAAATTCCCAAAGCAACCTTTAGGAATTCAATACGTGTAGAAGGCCAAAAGTCTATTGGCTTTTCTGGACCAAACTGATCTTCAATAGAAGCACGACGCCAATAAGACAATTCTATATTGCTTGATGTAACGCACAAAGAAAATATTTGTTGGAATGCTTTGGGAGGATGCCTTTGTGTGTTTTTATTTATAAAAAAAAAAACACAACGAAAACAACAAATGATGAAATGGTTTGATCAAGGGCTCAACTTGATTTGCGAAAAACATTTGCAAAAGAATAGAGAGACTTGTTGGAGTGCCGGCGAGGGAGATTCTTTGATGCTTAAATTAGTAGCAAATATGATGGAAACAAATCTCTTAATAGTTTATAATTTTTTGTACACTTTAGGTTTGGTGACGTTGTTATTTATAAGGTGATTGGAGGTCAAATTACTTTGAGATTGGGATTTGATTTTGATCTCACCCAATCTCTTTCCTTTGGTTTAGTGATTATTTTCCCTAATTCTAGAGTTATCCTTGTACATGGTAGTTTGATTATAGGGCATTGGCTATTGGTTTGGGTTATAGGGCGTTGGCTATTGGTTTATCAAGACTACCCATAACATTTAGGCGCCATTAACATTGGTTAATGGCTGACTAAGAGCATCTACACCAACTCGTGGAAACTCTTCTAAAATACAAAAAGTGCTCCAATTTACACATTTTATCCCAAAAACCTTCCGCATTAGTCTTTGTACAATGTCTAAATTTCCATGATGGTCTTGCAAATGAATAGTAAGAGCATCCACATCAGTCTGTGGAAAAATTTTTCCATTTTACAAGTCTAAAACCTACTTTTTCTATTTTACACACTTATTTTTACAAAACACCCACATCAGTTTGTCTATTATACACATTATTCAAATAAAATATTCATTTCTTTAACCCAATGCTACAGTGCTACAGTGCCACAGTGACAGGCAAAGACATGCTATAATACTGAAGAGAGAGAAAAAAACTATTAAAAAATCATATACACATGCTACAGTGCTCGTGTAAATTTACACGGGTACTGTAGCTCATTGATAATTTTAGAAGATTTTGCAAGATTTTAAACAGACTGATGTGAGCTATTTTTGAACAAAAATGTGTAAATTTGAGCTTTTTTTCTATTATACACACTTATACACGGACTGATGTGAATGCTCTAACCGTGGAAATATACACGGTTACTGTTCATCGTGTAAATGATTTTTTTAATTCTTTTTTCTCTCTCCTTTGTCAAACTACAACAAACTAGCGCGGCAAAAGGAAGAAGAAATCTCATACCAAGAGAAACCCAAAATCAACAACAACAAACTATTCCAAAATCAACAAAAAATTAACCCAAAAACATACTCAACGAAAAACACACCTGAAATGCCCAACGGAGCCAGATCTGCCGCCCAATCTGCTGCCGTCGGGTCTTCCATTGCTACCATCGGATCTTCCATTGCTGTTGTTGATTGGGGTTGGGAGGCGAAGGGTCGGTGATGGAGGAGAGAGGGAGGGCGAAAGCGAAAGAGAGGCCGAATCGACTGATGGCTGAGGCCGCGGTGGCGGCGAGTTGGGTCGGCGAGCTGGGAGTGAGTGAGGGAAAGAGAGAAACGGGTGAGTGAGCTGAAAAAGGAAAGGGAAGGGGAAAATAGATTATGAGGGAAGAGAGAATGGGTGAGGGAAAGAGAGAAACGATTATTAATAAATTATAATAAAAAAATAATAAATAATATTATTTAATTAGCATAGATTTGTAAAATAAATGAATTGATGTGGGTGTTTTGAAAATGTGGTAGTGTAAAATAGAAACAGTAAGTTTTTAGTGTAAAATAGACGAAAATTTTTAGATGAGCTGATGTGGTTGCTCTAAGAATGATTAATCGCATGATGTGCAATGGACAAGACGCAGGACACACAAAAAGCACCTTAAAAGCCTTGATTTGTCCTTAGATTAGAGTCTTGTGGTTTGGTAGATTTTTGCTGAACGAGTCCTTAAATGCCTTTGTTTTGTCCTTGGTCGCACCTTTAGGCTTTAGCCTTGGTCTTGCTTTTCCATTTTATAATTTTACCCTTTTGGACTCTCAAGGTATTTTTAGGACAAATATATGGCTTGATCTGACGATGTCTGGGCCAGGTGGGTGGCCAGGATGGGCCCACTTCATTAAGGGTGTAGTGTCTGTACATCTCTTCCTTAAATGGGGATTCAGAGGCTTTAAGCTTGGGTTGGGAAGTAATAAATTGGGATAGGGATTCAGGATGGGCCCACTTCTTGTTCTTTAGTATTTTTATTTTTTGGACTTTGTGGCCAAGCGGGTAATCTTCTCCGTGAACAGACAAACAAACAAACAAAATTCATTTAATGGGCAAATGGAAGACTTGTTGGGTAGTTGGACCCATATTGATTACCATTGCGAAGTTTCCGGATCTACCTGTGTTCTCCTGACTTTGAGTTTGACACAACAACAATGGTCTAATTATCATCATAGTTACTCCCATGTTCATTGTCCTCCCACTCGTTTGTATTATCGCCGAAGAGAATGCTTCATCTCTTCATAATACTAACAATATGACCAATTCATTTTATATTTGAATATTGCCTCTCCAAATAAAACTTAAACTAGCCACTGATTTCAATTCTTTTGGCCATACGCTTTTTTTTTTGCTGAATATATGCTACTTATTTTTAATTTTTTTTAGTAAACAGTAATTGTGCGCGCCCGATACCGAAACCCGTCGGACTGGGCCTCAAGTTGGGCTCACAACTTACTTGTATAGTGGGTTTGGATTTCCAACACTGGGTCGTTCTTCTCGCTGAGACCTAAGGCCCTTTCTTTTCTTTCCTCGTGGGTCTGGGTCACCTTCTCTTTTTACTCACTCTGTTCTTATACTCTCCATACTGCGCACCATTTTTTCCAACCCCCTTCTTCTCCAAACTTCCTGCATTTATAGGCCATAGTTTAGTGGAGAGGTCATAATTACTTGCCAACGAGTGCAACCGGCGGTCCGGCCCGGGGATGGGCTGCCGGGTATAAGGGGATTGGCCTCATGGGCCATATACCCAGGCCAGGGCCCAAGGCCCAATGTAGGATATGACGCGGGGCCGTACAAAACTATATGCATCAATAATGATAATCGCGAAAATGATGAAACCAGGCAAGTCAAACAAGTATTTATACTCTCCCTTAATTTTCCCAAATGAAACCGCTTTCTCATAAAGGCAGGAGATCATGCCGTTTAAAGTGGGAAACGTGGTGCCGTCATAAATTTAATGTGGGCACCCATTAATTCTCGAAACGCTAAAAACGCGCATCGGGCAGTCAAGAAGCCACCAGCATCAGTATAAACTAAAGTGAGGCCATTCGTCCAGTGGATCCGCATGTATCAAAACCCTCCTCCTCGTTCGAAGGAACGTGCAGCAGAGTTTTGAGGGCTATTGTGGGGTCCGTGGGCCTGATAGCCTCGGTCCATCATATAGCAGGCCCGAGGCTCATGCCGAGGAGCGCAAGCTATTTCTGAGGAGAAGGGGGAAGCCTATTCTCTTGAATCCACGCCGAGGATACCTTGTCCTCGGCCTGACAAGAGTGATTTCAGGGAGTGGCTAACCCAAAGTAAGCTGTCACTCTCGCATTTAATGCATTCAACTAACCCTCCTGGCCGCATTAATGGAGAGGTAACCCCTTGGCAGGATAACGTTGGTCAGAGTGAGCCACTTGAGTATCGATAAAGCCTCTGATGGGATGGACGACCAGAAAAAAGGCGAATAGACAATCAACAGATGGAAGCAAAAGATAGGAAGATAAAGACTATAAAAGAAGAGCTAGTAGAGCCAAAAAAAAGGGGGGGAAAAGAAAGGCCTCCTCGGCCACAGGCCGAGGAGCATTCCCTCATTTGTAAGAAAACACTTAGCCATTTTTAAAAATAAGTTTGGGCATGGTGATCAACGGCCAGCACCTAAGCCTGTCAGCCCACTCTCTATAAATGTATTGTTTGGGCTTGTTGGGCTGAAAACCCAACACTCAATTCAAATTGAGTCCTTACATTAATCAATGCAAAATTATGTGTATAACATCATAAGAATCTAATGTAGTGCCAAGGGCGGCCCAACAAATTTGGAGGCCTAAGGCGATATAATTAAATGGGGCTTTTTTGTTATCACTTAAATAATATTTAATTAGTATTTAATATCATAATTTTTTTAGAACAAAAATCTATTCCTTTCATTTTGTAATATCCTTTTTTTTTTGGGGGGGAAAAATGCTAAAGCTATAACAAATTTTACTAAAAAAGACTTTCAAATGATGTAGAAATGAATGTGATTAATGACACCTTAAGAAGATAATAAACAAGCATTTGAATGAATGATGTTAGAGATATTATAAATTTTATAACATGAAGCTTACAAAGATGTATCACTAATCACAAAAAATAATTCAAAAATGCATTTAATAGGTTATTGATGTCCATATATCATATTAATTGTCACATCAATTTATAAGGTTTTCAAGTAAAATTAATAATATTTCTAACATTTTCCTATCTAAATTATTTCTTGTGATTAGGGAAACATATATTTGTAAGGGAAAATGCTAGATATACAAATTCTTTTACAAAAACTTTTACAATCTGATAATGTGGCAAATGATTATAGATAAATAAAAAAATGATGTTATCGATGGGCCTAGATGAGAACCAGTAAGAAGTTGGCTATAACAACAATTTGTAAAAATGTTATAAAATAGTTTGTAACTGTATCATTACTCTATTTGTAAGACCCATATATTTAAAATTGTATTATCTCTAGCATTATTCAATTCTTTGGGACTTCTTAAAAGTAAAGGAAAAATATAAAACTATTTTTTTTTTTATATCTCCAATTTTTTTTTTTTTTTTTTAAATATATCAATTTTCCCCCCCAAATTTGGGGCCTTCCTATAATAGGGGGCTCTAGGCGGTGGCCTAAGTGGCCTAGGCGGCTAGGCCTAGGGCCGGCCCTATGTAGTGCATCCAAATAAGTAACCATATCTAAGTTTTGTCATTCTTAATTTGATGGGTGAAACTTAATATGGTTGGGGTCCAGATTTCCTAGAAAAATAAACCATCTCTGGGGGTTAAGATTGAATGTCGATGCAGCGATGACACAAAGCTTGCATTGCTGTGATAGCAAGGAACTACCATTAAATTATAAGCTTATCAAAGCATGGATTAATCACTTTAAAGCAGTGACAATGGAGGTGGCAGCAGAAGCTTTGCCTATCAAAAAGGGCGGTGGAGAATTTAGCAGTTTGTAAATATTGAAGGTGACTTGCAAGTTGCAGTCGGTGGTTTTTAAACCCGGACAGGACCGTACGGTCTGACTGGAAAACCTCGAACCGCTCGAAATTACGGTCCGTTTAACATCAAAAACCGCTCAATGCAAAAAAAAACAGGGACTCGTACGAACCGCGGTCCGACCGTGAGCGGTTCTGTGAATCGTGAGCGGTTCTGGCGGTCCAAATCAGAGCTATTTTTATTTAAAAAAAAAAAATTACAGACTCACAGCACCAAATCACCATTGTTGAAGCTTCAACCATAACATTCTGTCAAACGTTAAACTCGCATCAATGTTCTGGATATTTTAAGACGAAAATTTCTATTCAGCAATGAGAGTTTTTGCGAAATTTTTTTTGACAAAAAAAAAGAAAAAGAAAAGAAGAAGAAAGGAGTAGCCACTGCACGGTGACAATGTAATGCTCTGCAAGATTTTTTGACAAAAAAAAAAAAAACCATGATTGTTTCCGTGAGTGAAACTGAGAAGGAGGCAGAGGAAGAGTTTTTGTGAAGAAGAAAGAGTGAAGAGGTTAGAGGGCTCATCAAAAATGAGAAAGTCAGAAAGATGGAACACTCAGAAAGATGGAACACTCAAGAAAGTAAAAGAGCATTGGGAAGGCAAAATTTTTAAATGGGTGGATGAGAAAAATTGAAGATATTAGTAAAAAAATAAAAGAAAAAAGAAATAGATAAAGATGTAGAATTATTAACGTGGAGGAGATAAATCAACCAATCAAACGGTGGAGAAAAAAAGAAAGAAAAAATAAAAGACACAGAAAAAGGAAAAACAGATTGTACTTAGGCAATTTGAAAATGTGAAATGCTACGTCCACGATATTTTTACAATAAATTATAAATGATTAGTTATTATTGATTCAAATTTAAATTTAACATTGAAATTACTTTTTTTAACTTAACAATAACAACCAGTAACAATTTGCCACTTAGGGTTTGTTGTAAAAATATTGTAAAAATGTTATGGACATATCATTTCTCTTTGAAAAGTAAAAGAAAATTAAAAGAAAAATGAAATGTCTACAATATTTTCATAACAATATTATAGTGGATGATATAATGAATATAAAAGTTTTATACTTATTATATCATCCACTATAATATTGTTATATACTTATTTATTTGTTTATTTATTAGGTTTGCTTAAGATTTAATATTTTTTATGTGTCTTATGAAAATTATGATATGAAAAATATATTTGAAAGATAAATCTCATATTTATTTGGAGACTATTTTAGCTAATTTTTCTATTTTTACTAATTTAATGTATTTATTTATATTTAAAATAATTATTAAATTAATTATGACGTCATCACGGTTTGACCTCGGTTCGACCTCAAAAATCTTGAACCTCTCATTTTTACGGTTTAATGAACTGTCCGAGTTTCAAAACCTTAGGCCGGTGATGCAAGGAGTTGGTATTATATAGTAAACATTCCAAGCGAGTCAACTGGGAGGAGATGCAGCTGGCATGTCAAAATTCAAGGTTCAAATTTGTCTTAACTCTTTTAAATTTATAAATACTCATTGTAAAGACTTATGGAGTCAATAGATGTCGCTATTAAAATCAGTCATAATCGCCTTATTAAACACGATTTCATTATCCTCTTGTCTTTTCTTTTTAAAGAGAATGTCCTCTTTTCATCCATTAATTAAGATAAGGTCATTTGAGGTTCCAATTGATGATCGTCTAGATAACTTCTATGCAAAGAGTCTGTAGCTATGAATTGACTCATCTCCCCTTATTAATAACCTCTACTCATCTTAACAACTATGTTTTATTGACTATTGACTTGATAGAGAAGTTTGCTGGGATACCATATGGAAAATAGAAATTTGGCTTCCACATTAGCAAGCAAAAGTCTAGTATGGAAAAACTTTCAAGGACGAAGAGAGGACTTGGACTTAGGGGACGAAAATATATATATATATATATATATATATACATATATATATATATATATATATAAATTCATTATGAAACTTCAGATAAGTATTTATTTAATATTAACAATCTGTCAACAAAGAAGAAGATACTAAATTATTGTTTCTTAATACAATATGTAATGGTAGCGTTTTGGTTCTTGAGCCCAAAGGGTAGAAGGATTCAGGCCCAAAGAGCCCAACACAATAAATTTGTAGAGAGTGGGCTTAAAAGCTAGGCTTCAATGGGTCATGCAACACACATAGTGGGTTAAAGATATGAAGAAAGCGAAGAAAGACATGTTCTAAGTAAGGAAATCCTTCCTCGGCGAAGTCTGAGGAGTGTGATTCTTGGTTATAATTCTTTTAGACTTGAATACAATCTCAGTTCTTGTTGCTACAACGTGTTCTTTATATTTTACCAATCCCCTCTCCCTCGAGGATCTCTTACATTATATACTCCCCTTGGATGATCCTGAGCCTCCATTTGTTGATTGTCAAGGCCACTACTTGAGTGCTTGTCCCATTAGACACCTTTCCAAACTCCTTATGAGTTGGGGTAGCCAAGACAATACTATTCAGGGGTCTTATTCACATAAATGCAGCTAAAGAGTTTGGTGGATGCATTAATGTGGTGGTAGCACCATTCTTTCAGTCATGTTAGGGCTACCCCTCCTAAACTCTTTTCTACAGTATGACCTCCTCGATAATGTGCCACTGACGTGGCCTTATTGTCTGAGCTGTAACCTCCTTGGCGCGATAATGGCCTCCTGGCCATGGGTATGACACATGGTGCAAATAACTTATTTAAATTCTTGTACCCCACAATAGCCCTTCAAAACTCCCTTTTTTTCTCTTATCCGAGGAGGAAAATGGGGTTTTGACCTTGGATAATTAATTCCACACGTTTCTTTGATTTCCACATGTGAAAGTGTCACTTCGCATGCCCTGTAGCCGTTCTGGCGCTTCGGAGTCCGCAACGTCTCATTAAATGCTCTAGGCGATGCTTTGTTTCCCACGTCCTATGGTGAGATGGAGATCCTACGGTTGGCATTTCTCCTCAAATTTTGGGCGGGATAACTCCCACCCAATTCCGCCTCCTATATAAGGCGCCTGGGGGATTCATTTCTCTCCCTTTACCAATCTTCGAACTCTCAAGACTTCCTAAATCTCCAAACTCTCAAGACTTCCTAGATCTTCAAGCTTTCGAGAAGCTTTTGAAGTGACCCTTGTCCTTATTCTCGTAAGTTTATTTGTTCTTAGGCTATTTTCTCCTCGGCCAATCTTCTCGGCCAGTCCGTTTTCTATTTCTACCTTTACATAAGTTTCTCTTTTTTCTCCTTCGTCCACCTAGATGGGTAGGTTCACTCATTTAATAGATTCCCCCGCTGGTATGGAGGGATTTAGAGCCTTGTATCACATTTTCCAAGGCGTTTCCTTGCGGTATTGCCCTTTGGTGAGTGGCTTACCCACCAAAGGAAAGGGGAGGTCGTCATTCCTATGATTGCCTTCATAGAAGGGGGAATGAGGCTATCCATATGGAGGGTGACTAGGAACTTCCTGATAGCCCATAGGATTACCCTCAACAGTGCGCGCCTAACCTATTTAGAGTCTTGGGTAGCGTAGACGCTTTCAACGAGCAAATAGGGTTGAACCTCACTTAGCACGACATTGTTTGCACGTACGAGTGCCACTTGCTGGCAAACTCGAGCTACTACCTTAAGTCTAGGTCTTCAGTGGTTAGGCTTGTTTAGTGTCTTCCCAAGTCCAACAAGGGCATGAAGGATGACTACTTGATCACCTCTGGTAAATGGCACGACGGTCTTCACTGCCCAACTCGGGAGGGAGAACCAGGTGGGAAACCCTAGGTTTAGGTCTTTTAACATAGGCATTAGTTTCTTAGTTTTGCTGCTCTCTTCTTTTCTTTAATATTTTGTATCTTTCTAATGGAGGGCTTCATTGTTTTGACCATGGTTTTGCTTCTTGGCTATTTTTGTAGATAAAAGATACGTGGCCCCTAACATCAACTTCGTTAATGTTATGGACCTCAATAAAGCACTAAGGTCCAAGGTGTTTGTAAGCAAGGACAGACAGTTGAGAGTCGTCCATCTCATCCTCGACTTCCGACCCTTATCCAACAAGTTCCAGGATATAGGCCATGCAATTAGGGTAGGCGATGCTTGGCTAGCTAGGATAGACGTCTTGGTGCCCGGATTTTTAGCCTGAGAAGATATTGTGCTGGTTGAGTTGCCCTCCTATCACTCTCCCCACGAAACTATAGTCTTAAGAGAAGAGACAGCTTCATCGCGGCTGTCACTTGAGGCGGAGATAGATTAGTTTCGCCTCGAGGAAGAGGGAGAGGAGTAAGAAGAGTTTATGATTCAGGTCTCAGTTTCAGAAGACGAGCCCGATAAACTTTCAGGTGTTCGTACCTTCGGTCTCGTCATCGCACGCGTAGACAACAGCTCTGAGGAAGAAGAAGATGAGATGGCCCTAAACAGGAAGAAGGGCTTGCGTGAGCTCCTCGTAGAAAGGGCTAAGGGGTTAGCATCCAAGGACACCCCAGGGTCCCAGCCCCTTGCTACTCTCCCCCCTCCTTCTCCTATAGTTAACCCGTTTGCCGTGGCCAACCTGAAGAAGATAAAGAAGGAGAAGGAGGTGCCCGAGGAGGGGGAGGTGGTCCCCCAAAAGGAGTCTAAGTAGTAGAAGATGGCCAAGGGCTAGGGGAGGGCCTTCTTGGTTGAAAGTAAGGAGGCTGAGCACTTTGCTGACGTGCGCCATCCAACTTGGAATCCTCGGTTAGAGTTGGATGGTGCGGCAATACCCTAGAACTCTTCAATCAGGGAGTTCCAGAGAGGCCACACCTATCACATGGTCGAGGCTCTAGAGTGGCCTCTCCTGCTGCCCAAGGACATGGACGCCTTAAAGAACATGAGGCAGCCGAATATCTTCATGTGCTTGAAAAGGGACTTAGCCTTGGTGAGCTTCTCAACTTGGCCCCATTGATCTTGCGCTAGTCCTTTATTTACTGATCTCACGAAGTGTGTTTTTTGTTGTTGTTGTTGTTGTTGTTATTGTCTTTACGTAGGCCATCCAGGAGGTTTTCACCGCCGATGAGTGGGTGAAATATGCCCATAACGAGGCAAGGCTTGCGGATAACCTCTGTGCGGAGGCAAGCAAGTCCCTCGCTGTCGCCGAGGGTAGGAACATGGAGCTGACTCTAAAGCTAGCTACTGCAAATAGGGACCAGAGGAGTGCAGAGGATGGCTTTAGGAACGCCGAGGCACAAATGAAGGAGCAACGCCAAATGCTCCACTACATCGAGATAGAGTTGGCCACAACTAAGCAGCAGTTGTTAGAGTTGAAGGCAGAGCTGTTTAAGGCCAATGAGGCTTAGGCAGCTGTAGACACTATAGGACAGAAGTTTTATGACCTCGGAGTGCAGGAAATCGAGGCCTGGTTGACTGAAGAGTTGGCTGGGGTTTGTAGGAAGTACTGTCTCGAGGTCTGGACTGAGGCCCTAAACGTGGCTAGAGCTCCTGCGGACTCAAAGTAGAGGAACGCTGAGAACTTCTACTATCCTAAAGACCTTCAAGAAGCCACTGAGGCAACCCCCAAGGAAGCCGTCCCTACTCTAATTGCGGCTGAGTAGCCTCCTTCCACCTAGGCCCTTCTTCCCCATCCCGAAGCCACCAAAGGGCATGGTAAGGCTGGTGACCAAGGTAGTGGGGTAGAGGTGGCCAAGGGTAAAGAGGTTGGCTAGAGTAGAGCCCAACCAGAGGACAAAGGCAAAGGCAAAGAGGTTGCCCTTAAGGCAAAGGAGTCCGAGTTGGCCAAGCCTCAAGCCGTGGTCCAGGAGAAGAAGGTCGTTGATCCTTTCGTTCCCCCGCCGGTCAGCAAAGAAGACCCTCCTCCGGCGAAGGCTTAGCTTAAGATTTTTCTTTCTTTCTTTGTACTTTTTCCTTCAGATTTTTCTTTCTTTCTTTATACCTTTAGCTTAGGATTTTTCTTTCTTTCTTTGTACCTTTAGCTTTTTCCTTTGGTTAGGGCAGTTTTCCCTAGTCCATGATGTACTTTTCCTTTTGTTGAATGAAAAGATATTACTTTTTTACCTTTGTGAACTTTTGTTTTTCTTGCAATGTTTGTCTCTGGTTTGCTGTAGTTATTGTTTTGCCTTGTGCTGAGACTTTAAATTGATGGTGCTCCTAAGGGTGAACACCCCTGCTTTGACAAAAACTAACAATAATGACTGGTTGTTAACTCAAATAAATTGCTCCCTTGTAAACAGTGAGGAAAATGATTATCACCTTGATTAAGGTATATTCTAACCCCTAAAGTTAACAATTGCTCATGTAATTAACAATTTGACTATTACCTTTCATGCAGTTAGCAGTGTAGTTGGAAAACTTTACCTTGTTTGTGGCACTTGGCATCTAGTAACTAAATCTAAAAAACAAACTTTGTATACCTTAAGTAAATAGCTCAATAGATGAAGTGTACTTCTGGATTTTCTTTTTAACCTCAAATGATAGTGAAGTTTGTGTTTATCCAGAGTATATGATCCAAGACGGCCATCATACTTAGAATTTCACTTAGCACTCCATTCCATCGTAGGCTTATATAATTATAAGTGTTTATTTACCCCAAAGCATGTGGTTCGAGGAACCCAACATTACCAAGGTCCTGTTTAACACTTAAAAGAATAATGGGCAGAATTAATTTACCCAAGGCATGTGTCTAAGGAGCCAAGCATGACCAAGATTCTGTTTAACACTTAAGTAAATAACCAAGAATATTAATTTACCAAAGGTACATAATCCGAGGAGCCAGGCATTACTAAGGTTCTGTTTAATATTCAAACAAGTAAATAGAGAGTGTTAATTTACCCAACATGTAGTCTGAGGAGTCAGACATAACTTAAGGTTCTGTTTAACACTTAAGCAAATAACCAAGAATATTAATTTACCAAAAGTATATGATCCAAGGAGTTAGACATGACTAAGGTTCTGTTTAATATTCGAACAAGTAAATAGAGAGTATTAATTTACCCAAGACATATAGTCTGAGGAGTCAGACATAACCAATGTTCTGTTTAACACTTAAGCAAATAACCAAGAATATTGATTTACTTAAGGTATGTGATCCAAGGAGCCAGGCATGACCAATGATCTGTTTAATATTCAAACAAGTAATAGAAAATGTTAATTTACCCAAGGCATATGGTTTGAGGAGCCAAGTATAACCAAGGTTTTGTTTAACACTTAAGCAAATAATCTAGAATATTAATTTACCCAAGGCATGTGGTCCGAGGAGCCAGACATGACTAAGGTTCTGTTTAATATTCAAACAAGTAATAGAGATAACACGTAATGCTAGAAAGGAGAACATGGTAGATCTGCCTTTCATTAATAATAGTACCTTTGCAGTTTACTTACATTCTAGGAGCGTGGTACAACATTTTCATCTAAGTCTTCCAAGAAATACGCACCTATGCATGCTACCGAGGTAACACGGTATAGCCCTTCCCAATTGGGCCCCAATTTTTCCCATGTTGGGTTTTCGTAGTACCTATAACCTTTTTTAGCACTAAGCCCCAGGTGATAATGGCCTCAATCTCACACTTGAGTCATACACTTGCCTGAGCTTCTGTTGATAGTATGTCATCTGAACCATGACATTTTTTCTCTGCTCTTCAACCAAATCCAAACTCTTCTCCAACAAGTTGTCGTTGCTGCTTGGGGTGAACGAGTTTGTCCTCAGCGTTGGGAATCCAGTCTCTAGAGGAATCAGAGTTTCGACCCTATAAGTCATTGAGAAGGGTGTCTCTTCTGTTGAACTACGAGGAGTGGTGCGATACGTCCAAAGAATATGTGGCAGCTCTTCTACCCATTTGCCCTTTGCCTTCCAACCTCTTCTTGAGTTCGTTCACTATGACCTTATTGACAACCTCAGCTTGCTTGTTCCTTACGGATAAGTCGGAGTTGAGTACCTATTCTTGATGCCTAAGTCATAACAGTATCTTCTGAAAGCTTTACTATCAAACTGAAGCTCGTTATCCGAGATGAGGGTATGAGAGATCCTAAACCGAGTGACAATGTTCTTCCACACAAACCTTCTGGCATCCACATCCTTAATGTTCGCCAGTGGCTCAGCTTTAACCCACTTGGAAAGTCAGTAGTCAGTACCGACCAAAAGCCATCTTTGGTTTCCTGCTGCTTTAGAGAAGGGCCCTACAATATCCAAACCCCTTTGAGCAAAAGGCTAGGGGCTGGACAGAGGGTTGAGGACACCCCTTGGCTGATGGATATTCAGAGCAAATCTTTGACATTGGCCACACTTTTTCACGTATTCTTGTGCTTCTTTCTTCATATTTGGCAACCAATACCCTTGAGTGAGGGCCCTATGGGATAGTGACCTGCCCTGTATATGACTCCCACAAACCTCCTCATGTAACTCTTCTAAGAGTAGCTCCATCGCTTCAGGATGAAAACATAGCAAATAAGGCCCAGAAAAGGAGCGCTTATACAGCTTTTGATCCTCAGATAACTAGAACCGAGGAGCCTTTCTCTGCACCTTATTAGCTTCCCCTTTCTCCTCAGGCAAGATATCAACTTTAAGAAAGAGCACAATATGGTCTATCCAACTAGGCCTCGCCTTAATTTGGTGAATAGGGATCCCCTGCTCTTTGACCTCAACAGGCTTATACAGGTCTTCAACCAGGATGACTCGGGATAAACACTGCGCCAAGAAGGTTGAAAGGGTGGTGAAGAAGTCGGCACGCGTGTTTCTGCTCCTTGGGACTTGTTGTAAGGAGAAGGATTCAAACCCTGATTGCAAATGCTTGATTTGACTCAAATAGTTCGGCATTCTCGCGTTCTTGGCCTCTAATTCTCCCTTTACTTGGCCTACAACTAATCTTCAATTGGAGAATATTTCCACTATCCTTGCTCCTATTCTCTCCAGCAAAGCCTCATACTCAGCTTCATTGTTTATGGCAGAGAAGCCCAGTCTTAAGGATTTCTCGATAATGATCCCTTTGGGAGACGTCATAACTAGCCCCACTCCAGATCCCCTTTATTTTTCCGCGCCATCGACGTACATCTTCTAGGATAAAGGCCATTGCAGGGAGATCATGCCAACTAACTTTCCATCCATGCTTTGCTCTTCCTTGTCCTCACCTATCGGGGACTTAGCAAACTCGACCACCAAGTTCGCGAGGACCTAGCCCTTAATGGAAGTGCGAGGCATATATTTGATATCAAAAGCTCCTAAGATCGTTCCCCATTTTGCAATTCACCTCGTGCAGTTAGCCCTTCGAAGTAGTGATTAAACGGGAAGATGGGTGAGGACCACAACGATGTAAGCTTGGAAGTAATGAGGGATCTTTCGCGTAGCGTGCACCACTACCAAATAGCCTTCTCCAAGGGTAAGTAGCGAATCTTTGCCTTATGTAGCGATTTGCTCATATAATAAACTAGCCTTTGTACTCCATCATCGACTTGGATCAGTACCAGATTCACTGCATGTGGGGCTGTGGTGATGTAAGCAAATAGGACCTCCTCCTTGTCGGGCTTGGATATAATAAGTGGTCGAGAAAGATATTCCTTCAATTTTTGGAAGGCCAAGGAGCATTTTTTCATCCATTCAAATACCTTCTACTTATGCAACAGTTGGAAGAAAGGCCAGCACCTGTCTGCTGATCGAGAGATGAATCGATTCAAAACGGCGATCATTCCTATCAACCTTTGGACTTCTTTGGGGTTCTGAGGAGGTTACAGATTGTTGATTTCTCTAACCTGATCCGGATCAACCTCATTTTCGCGATAGGTGACCATATAGCCCAGGAATTTTCCAGAGCTGACACCGAAAGAACACTTAGAAGCATTAACGCTTAATTTGTGTTTCCTCAGCATTCCAAAAATATTCTTGAGGTCGTTTACGTGCTCAAACCCCACCTTACTATTTAGTATCATATTGTCTATGTAGACCTCAATATTTTTGCCCAGTTAAGGCTCGAACATCCTGGTCATTATTCTCTAGTAAGTAGACCTTGCATTCTTTAGCCCAAAGGGCATCACTTTGTAATGATAATTCCCATGGGCATAACGAAAGACGTCTTCTCTTGATCATCTAGTACCAACGGTATTTGGTGATATCCTTGGAAAGCGTCCAAGAAACTCATCCGAGGGTGGCCCACGGTCGCATCTACCAGTTAATCTATTTGAGATAAGGGAAAAGGATCCTTTGGGCAAACCTTATTTAAATTCATGAAGTCCACACACACCCGCCATTTCTCACTTTTCTTCTTTACCACCACTGTATTGGCCAGCCACTCGAGGTAGAACACCTCATTTATGGCACCAGCCCGCTTAAGTTTGAGTACTTCATCCTTGACAGCATCAGAATGTTCCTTGGATGAGCATCGATGTGGTTGCCTTTTGGGGATGACAGATGGATTGAAGTTTAAATGGTGACAAATGAAGTCTGGATCCACCTCAAGGGCCTCGTATGTGCTCCGTGTAAATACGTCGATATTTTTTCTAAGGAAGTCTATCAGCCCTTCCTTCTCCTGAGGAGGCAGTTGAACTCTGACCTGGAAGAATTTCTCCCCATTGTCGCCTAGGGGTGTGTAGAAAACCCACTGACCTGCCAAACCAGACTCGACCCAACCCGACCCGTCGGGTTGGGTCGGTTTTTAGGGCTTGGTGGGTTGGGTTGGGTTACAAAATTTTTTTTATAGCAGGTCGGGTTGGGTTGGGTCATAAAATTACAAACCTGCCAAACCCAACCGACCCACCTATATTTAATATATATTTAAAATATATTATATATTTAATATTTTTTAAAACCAGCTGTAGGACACTTATATATATATTATATTTAATAATTAAAAAAAAAAACTAGCTGTAGAGTAGCACCTCCTTGGTTCCTCAAGCTAATACTAATTTAATATATAATATTATATAATTAATAAATTTTTTAAAATAACCAGCTCCTCCTATTTTATATAAAAGCTAATTAGTTCACACAAACCCTAGTAAATTACTATTGCTGTTTAGTCATTAGTGTTGTTTGCCTTTAAGGAATTACATTGATACTAATCTATGGGTTTTTTAATATATTAATATTAATATTTTTTTTTCTACTCAATTTAATAATAATAATAATAAATTGTCAAACCCATAGGTTCAACCCGACCCAACTTAACCCATGTGGGTTGGGTTGGACTCAAGTGATGGGTTGGGTTAAATTTTTTTTGACCCAACATGGGGGGTTGGGTCAAAAAATCCCCTCAACTCGACCCAACCCGACCCATGCACACCCCTATCGTCGCCAATGACAACTCTTTCCAATTGCTCGTATTTCACCTCTTCTTCCTCCACCTTTATGGACAGCACTGGTGCCTTTGATTGTTATAAGTCCCTTCCTACAAAAGCTGAGGACTCACCCTCGGTCTGATGTCTAATTGTGGCCACCATGCATTGTCTGGCCATAGATTGGCTCCTCGCCAGCTCCTCAACCCGATTCTCAGATGGATACTTCACTTTCAGGTGCATGGTGGAAGGCATGGCCCCCATGGCGTGAAGCCAAGGCCTTGCTACAATAGCCGTGTGGGGGTAGTAGGCATCTACCACGATGAAGGTCACCTCCATGACCTCTGTCCCTGTCTGAATGAGTAGTCGGATTTGGCCTTTTGGAAAGACAACCTTTTCGTCAAACCCTATTAGAGGGGAATCATAGTAGGTCAGGTCCTTGGTAAGGTAGTCAATACCGTACTGGTACCGGTCGTACTGGAATATGTACCGGTATAAAAATATCAACATTTCGTACCGGTTAAATNCTTCTAAGAGTAGCTCCATCGCTTCAGGATGAAAACATAGCAAATAAGGCCCAGAAAAGGAGCGCTTATACAGCTTTTGATCCTCAGATAACTAGAACCGAGGAGCCTTTCTCTGCACCTTATTAGCTTCCCCTTTCTCCTCAGGCAAGATATCAACTTTAAGAAAGAGCACAATATGGTCTATCCAACTAGGCCTCGCCTTAATTTGGTGAATAGGGATCCCCTGCTCTTTGACCTCAACAGGCTTATACAGGTCTTCAACCAGGATGACTCGGGATAAACACTGCGCCAAGAAGGTTGAAAGGGTGGTGAAGAAGTCGGCACGCGTGTTTCTGCTCCTTGGGACTTGTTGTAAGGAGAAGGATTCAAACCCTGATTGCAAATGCTTGATTTGACTCAAATAGTTCGGCATTCTCGCGTTCTTGGCCTCTAATTCTCCCTTTACTTGGCCTACAACTAATCTTCAATTGGAGAATATTTCCACTATCCTTGCTCCTATTCTCTCCAGCAAAGCCTCATACTCAGCTTCATTGTTTATGGCAGAGAAGCCCAGTCTTAAGGATTTCTCGATAATGATCCCTTTGGGAGACGTCATAACTAGCCCCACTCCAGATCCCCTTTATTTTTCCGCGCCATCGACGTACATCTTCTAGGATAAAGGCCATTGCAGGGAGATCATGCCAACTAACTTTCCATCCATGCTTTGCTCTTCCTTGTCCTCACCTATCGGGGACTTAGCAAACTCGACCACCAAGTTCGCGAGGACCTAGCCCTTAATGGAAGTGCGAGGCATATATTTGATATCAAAAGCTCCTAAGATCGTTCCCCATTTTGCAATTCACCTCGTGCAGTTAGCCCTTCGAAGTAGTGATTAAACGGGAAGATGGGTGAGGACCACAACGATGTAAGCTTGGAAGTAATGAGGGATCTTTCGCGTAGCGTGCACCACTACCAAAAGCCTTCTCCAAGGGTAAGTAGCGAATCTTTGCCTTATGTAGCGATTTGCTCATATAATAAACTAGCCTTTGTACTCCATCATCGACTTGGATCAGTACCAGATTCACTGCATGTGGGGCTGTGGTGATGTAAGCAAATAGGACCTCCTCCTTGTCGGGCTTGGATAAATAAGTGGTCGAGAAAGATATTCCTTCAATTTTTGGAAGGCCAAGGAGCATTTTTTCATCCATTCAAATACCTTCTACTTATGCAACAGTTGGAAGAAAGGCCAGCACCTGTCTGCTGATCGAGAGATGAATCGATTCAAAACGGCGATCATTCCTATCAACCTTTGGACTTCTTTGGGGTTCTGAGGAGGTTACAGATTGTTGATTTCTCTAACCTGATCCGGATCAACCTCATTTTCGCGATAGGTGACCATATAGCCCAGGAATTTTCCAGAGCTGACACCGAAAGAACACTTAGAAGCATTAACGCTTAATTTGTGTTTCCTCAGCATTCCAAAAATATTCTTGAGGTCGTTTACGTGCTCAAACCCCACCTTACTATTTAGTATCATATTGTCTATGTAGACCTCAATATTTTTGCCCAGTTAAGGCTCGAACATCCTGGTCATTATTCTCTAGTAAGTAGACCTTGCATTCTTTAGCCCAAAGGGCATCACTTTGTAATGATAATTCCCATGGGCATAACGAAAGACGTCTTCTCTTGATCATCTAGTACCAACGGTATTTGGTGATATCCTTGGAAAGCGTCCAAGAAACTCATCCGAGGGTGGCCCACGGTCGCATCTACCAGTTAATCTATTTGAGATAAGGGAAAAGGATCCTTTGGGCAAACCTTATTTAAATTCATGAAGTCCACACACACCCGCCATTTCTCACTTTTCTTCTTTACCACCACTGTATTGGCCAGCCACTCGAGGTAGAACACCTCATTTATGGCACCAGCCCGCTTAAGTTTGAGTACTTCATCCTTGACAGCATCAGAATGTTCCTTGGATGAGCATCGATGTGGTTGCCTTTTGGGGATGACAGATGGATTGAAGTTTAAATGGTGACAAATGAAGTCTGGATCCACCTCAAGGGCCTCGTATGTGCTCCGTGTAAATACGTCGATATTTTTTCTAAGGAAGTCTATCAGCCCTTCCTTCTCCTGAGGAGGCAGTTGAACTCTGACCTGGAAGAATTTCTCCCCATTGTCGCCTAGGGGTGTGTAGAAAACCCACTGACCTGCCAAACCAGACTCGACCCAACCCGACCCGTCGGGTTGGGTCGGTTTTTAGGGCTTGGTGGGTTGGGTTGGGTTACAAAATTTTTTTTATAGCAGGTCGGGTTGGGTTTGGGTCATAAAATTACAAACCTGCCAAACCCAACCCGACCCACCTATATTTAATATATATTTAAAATATATTATATATTTAATATTTTTTAAAACCAGCTGTAGGACACTTATATATATATTATATTTAATAATTAAAAAAAAAAACTAGCTGTAGAGTAGCACCTCCTTGGTTCCTCAAGCTAATACTAATTTAATATATAATATTATATAATTAATAAATTTTTTAAAATAACCAGCTCCTCCTATTTTATATAAAAGCTAATTAGTTCACACAAACCCTAGTAAATTACTATTGCTGTTTAGTCATTAGTGTTGTTTGCCTTTAAGGAATTACATTGATACTAATCTATGGGTTTTTTAATATATTAATATTAATATTTTTTTTTCTACTCAATTTAATAATAATAATAATAAATTGTCAAACCCATAGGTTCAACCCGACCCAACTTAACCCATGTGGGTTGGGTTGGACTCAAGTGATGGGTTGGGTTAAATTTTTTTTGACCCAACATGGGGGGTTGGGTCAAAAAATCCCCTCAACTCGACCCAACCCGACCCATGCACACCCCTATCGTCGCCAATGACAACTCTTTCCAATTGCTCGTATTTCACCTCTTCTTCCTCCACCTTTATGGACAGCACTGGTGCCTTTGATTGTTATAAGTCCCTTCCTACAAAAGCTGAGGACTCACCCTCGGTCTGATGTCTAATTGTGGCCACCATGCATTGTCTGGCCATAGATTGGCTCCTCGCCAGCTCCTCAACCCGATTCTCAGATGGATACTTCACTTTCAGGTGCATGGTGGAAGGCATGGCCCCCATGGCGTGAAGCCAAGGCCTTGCTACAATAGCCGTGTGGGGGTAGTAGGCATCTACCACGATGAAGGTCACCTCCATGACCTCTGTCCCTGTCTGAATGAGTAGTCGGATTTGGCCTTTTGGAAAGACAACCTTTTCGTCAAACCCTATTAGAGGGGAATCATAGTAGGTCAGGTCCTTGGTAAGGTAGTCAATACCGTACTGGTACCGGTCGTACTGGAATATGTACCGGTATCAAAATATCAACATTTCGTACCGGTTAAATACCGACTGTACCGGCCATATCGGCCAATTTCAAGCCATACTAGCCGATACCGGGTGTACCGGCCGGTATAGAAATTTTTTTTTTTTTTTTTTTTTTTTTTGTTTTTAAGTTTTGTAATTTTTGAATTTTTGTTAGGGTAGAATAATAACTTATTTGCATTAACTTATTAGTATTATTTGTTTTCTTAGTATGCAATGGTAACTTTTAAACTTTCTATTTTTTATATTGTGTTTTTCTTTTTCTTTTAATTGATACTAAAGTCTAAAACTATGAATAATTAGTTATGAATTGAGGAAATGTTTTATGGTAAACTTTTATATTTATTATAATACACACACACACACACACACACACATACACATATATATCATACCGCTGGCCAAACCGGTACAGTCTTTGGTACGATATTGACTCCCTTAGACTCCTCAGACCTCAGCTTCAGTCTCTTATATAGATCAGGATACATGATCTCTGCGCCGCTACCCTGATCCACCAACACTCTTTTCACATCGTACCCACTTATCCTGAGGGTGACCACTAGGGCATCATCATGTGGCTGTAAGGTTTCAATCTTGTCCTTATCCGAAAAACTCAAAGCCTGTTGGACTTCCATTCTACTCCTTTTCGGATCAGGGTATGAGTCATTCGCGGATGGCTGGGCTATAGACATCACCCTGGATGGTTGAGAACCAGTTTTTCCGAAGCTGCAAGAATGATACTGATTGTACCTAAAGGTGGTCTTGTGGAAGCATCTCTCTTAGCCTTGACCTTGCTTGACCACCCTGTCTATTGGGTTAATATAGGAATTTCTTCAATTTTCTCACCTTGACTAATTGCTCCAAGTGGCTCCACAAAGTCCCACAATCTTAAGTAGTGTGTCCCCGCTCCTGGTGGTATTGGCAGTGAAGACTTTGATTGCGCTTTGTGGGGTCTTCTTCCATCTTGTTTGGCCATTGAAAGTGTGACTCATTCTTAATTTTCTCCAGGATCCGGTGTACTGGCTCTCGGAACACGGTATTGACTACTTGAGTAGTAATAGACCCAAAATGCCCCGTGAAATCTCTCTGAGGTCGGTTGTTATTGTATCTATTCGACCTAAAATCCCTTCTATCCTGAGGGACTGCTTTAACTTTCCCCTTTCCTTGTTGTTGGTCCTTCTCGACTCACTTATACTTATTAATACAGTCCATGAGCTGACGCATACTTCTAATCGGTTACCTGGTCAAAGACTTTCTCAGATCATGCTCGGTGGGCAGGCCAACCTTGAAGGTCCTTAAGGCTACATCATCAAATTTCCCATTTATCTCATTGAACACCTCCCAGTACCTATCCGGATACGTTTTCAGGGTCTCCCTCTCTCACATGGTCATGGATAGCAGGAAATCCAAGGGTCGAGAAATTTTACTGCAAGTCACAAAACGAGCCCCAAAGGCCCTAGTAAGCTCCTTGAAAGAGCATATAGAGTCTTCTTTCAGACCGTTGAACCACCTCATCGCCACGGGCCCCGAACTGGATAGGAATACCTTGCACATCAAGGCTTCGTTCTGGGAGAGAATGGCCATTCTCTGGTTGAAGTGGTTGCTGTGCTTCACAGGGTCCATCCTACCATTATACATGGTGAATGTTGGTTTAGTAAACTATCGAGGATGCTTTCTTCCTTCAATTCTATGCATAAACGGTGATTTAGATATCTGGTTAAGAGCCCTACTCATAGCATCATTGCCTCGTCCTTCGTGAGATGGACTCTTACTCCTCCGTCAGTAATGACGGTCCTCATCATACGAAAAAGACCCACTAGGGGTAGTCCTGGACCTGGGCCTGCAGTTACCACCTTCATCATCATCAGAGGAGGGGTCAGAATTTGGGGAGTCTTTCTCCGTTGCTTACGGTGTAGCCTCTTGCGAAGACGGTCAATCTCCAACTGCATGCTTCTGGTATTTTCCTCATGGCAGATATAACTCCCACCTTAAGACTGGCTTCTGCTAGTATGCGTGGTGTGCACACTAACCTTGCGGTCCCTCCTTTGCTTAAGGTTGAGGAACTGGTCCTGGCTTTGGGAGCCAATAGACTCCTTCCGGTCTTGGCTTAATCCTACCATGGTTGGACGTTGAACTCACTATAGCTCAAGCTTTCCAACAGACGACGCTAATTGCAAGGGCAACGTTTTGGTTCCTAAGCCCAGAAGGAAGAAGGATTTAGGCCCGAAGAGCCCAACACAATAAATTTGTATAGAGTGGGCTTAAAAGCTAGGCTTTAATGGGTCACGCAACATGCATAGTGGGTTAAAGATATGAAGAAAGTGAAGAAAGACATGTTCTAAGCAAGAAAGTCCTTCCTCGATGAAGTCCGAGGAGTGTGATTCTTGGCTATAGTTCTTTTAGACTTGAATACAATCTCAGTTCTTGTTGCTACAGTGCGTTCTTTACAATTTTTCTTATCCCCTCTCCCTGGAGGATCTCTTACATTATATAGCTCCCTTGGATGATCCTGGCCCCCATTTGTTGATCGTCAAGGTCACTACTTGAGTGCTTGTCCCATCAGACACCTTCCAAGCTCCTTGTGAGTTGGGCCAGCCAAGGTAGCATTGTTCAAGGTCTTATTCACATAAATGCAGCTAAGAGATTTGGTGGGATGCATTAAATGTAGTGGTAGCGACCATTCCTTCAGTCATGTTAGGGCTAACATCCTCCTCAAAACTCTTTCTCTATTGTATGACCTCTTCTGGTAACATGCCACTGACGTAGCCTTATTGTCTGAGCGTGTGACCTCCTTGGCGCGATAATGGCCTCCTCGGCCATGGGTATGACACATGGTGCAAATAACTTATTTAAATTCTTGTACCCCACACAATACAATGCATTGATTTATGAAAAGGGAACTTGAATTTTTTTTTTTTTTTTAAATTTCAAAATTGTTTATGTTTGAATCAATACTAATTGTCACAATGATGTCCCTTTCAATGAATAATATCATAGCGTTCATCAAAAACTTATCTTACTTTTTGTTGCAAAGCTCAGTTTTGGTGATATTCATAGTTGAAAATGCTAGCTTCGTAGTTGTAGTAGAAACTAGAAGAGTAAGTATAAGTATAACCACTCTACAAACAAGTGAGTAGTATTCTAATTTTCTAGTTCTCACCATCCACTCAACAAGTATGACCACTCTAGTTCTATTTAAAATTTTCTGAAGAACTGGGTTGTTTGTTTTGGGTAAAATTAGTTGATTGAATTTAATTTTTTTAGCTTTGCTATTGGTAATTTTTGCTGTTGGGTTAATTTTTTTGGGGCTTATTAATTTTGTTTTAGATTTTAAATCTATAAATTTTTTATGGCCTTTAAACTGATTAATAATATTGTTATGCGGCTAAGTTGTAATTTTATTGAACCTAAAATTAATATCTATATATAATAATACTTATTAAAAAAGGGGGGGGGGTGGGGAGGGGGCGGCTAGGAATAGCTCCATCCCTTGGTGCAGTCTAGTTTGGGAATTTAATAAAGTCTGGTGATATAAAAATGTTGAGTTTGAGTTACACCTAGGGTAACTTTAAGATATATTACACAACTCAATATTTCTTTATGAAATTAATATTTCAAAAATCTAATCATTATTCTCTATATTCTTAACACGCATATCCAATTTCTATGCTAATCTAATGCTATTTATTATTCGATCTGGAAACCAATCTTTTATGCACAATTTTCAATATAAAAAATTGACATTTAGACACTAGATTGATGACATATATAGTTATTGATCTCAGATCATTTTGAAATTTTAAATTCATGTAGAGTGTACCAAAAAAAAAAAAAAAAAAAAATTCTAATCTAACAGTAGATTTGTTGAAATTTGCTCCCAATAAAAAGCTATTAAGTGGTATAATAATGCTTAAAGTTACATTAGATATAACTTAAATCTAACCCGATATAAAATATTTCATAATTTTTAGGTGATATATTGTGATTAGTGTATAATAAAAAATATTAATGATGAATATATGTAAAAGTAATATTACTTTAATCTTAATAAGTAGCAAAAAATTTGAAGGAACTGTAGCATCATTCTGAAAATTTTTGTTTATTGAACTTGAAACTTCTATAGTTTGCCTCACGTCCTATGAGAAGGAATTATGCAAAAATTTTATTCAATTCTACGAGAAAGCACCAAATTCAATCCTTTTCTTTTCCTGAATGCCAAGTTGATGATATGATAAAGAGATTTCAATATGCCTTGGGCTTCAAGTTAGCCTGACTTGGACATTTCAACTGTCACTGAAGAGACCTTGTTTCCCTTCTAAATGCAAGTTCAATGACAAAGCTACACATTCAGCTTCCAGATAGTTTTTCTAGTCTATGTTGGGAAATTACCTATGATCGATGTTTTTTCTTTTCTAAATTATTTAGCCATTTGGTTTGAATATTTTGCCTTCTTGCTAGCCTGTCAGAAGACTCAGAACGATAATTTTTTTTTTCGTCTATTTTTTGTGCAAAGAAAAAGAACGATAATTGGTAATGCTTGACAGCTTGAGGACTATATTTCTTCGGTGACCTTTCCATTTGTCCACTAAATTGACAATTGATAAAGCAAATGCACACATGACACAACTATAAGGTCAACACCCTGTGTACAAATATGCGGTTTTCTTTATCTTTCGTGCTGGTTTCAATGCTTGATCATGGCAATGGTTTATTAATTTCAGCCTTTTCAATCCTATCAGTGAAATCATGAGTTCATTGATTGATCTATGCATCTCGAGTCCTCGACAAAGTACCTTTTCTTCAAGGTAATGTGCCTCAGAATTGGTAAGATGTAGCAATGCAGCAATATGTTCTTTTCCTAATATATATACATACTTACCCAAAAAAAAAAAAAACACAGATGGTGAAATTTAACATGTTTAGGTGATGAGGATGTTCCCAACTTTCCTTTCCTTTTCATCATTCCTAAAATTTGCAAACAAATGCAAAAGCTGACTGATTCCACTATTGGAAATACAGTTGGATAGTGAAATGTCGCCAAAATTGACAAATTTGGAACTAAATCGGTTAGTCCCTTGAGAAGTAGTGGGTACAGTACGTAATTGTACCCTTTCCTTTTATGAAGTTCACAAAGAAAAGGTCATCTTTGGTTCATCCCACTATCAGTAGCATTATAAGAATTTTTCTTGATTCTTATATAGGCCTCTTTCTTACGTAAATGTATACACATAAATAGATATTGTTGACCAAGAATTTTATAATTTAATTAATAACTTTTGATGTTTCAATTGACACGTTCGGGAATTCAAATTCTCAATATTCCTTCAATTATTGAACTACTAAAAAAAAGCACATTGTTCTTGCAGAACTAGATTATTAATAAGGTTGAAACCTGGGAATCGGAGGGCTTGAGTCTTTAACAAATGTGTTCTATCGAGCTTCAAGTAGACTGGGTCCAGCACCCAAGTTAGATAAATATTAAAGCCAGTGGGGTATCCATCTATTTATTTTTTTCATTTTCTCTTTGCATTGGTAGATATATAACAGTGAGCCAGACCACTACAGCTAACATTCATTTGGGTACTTACTAGGATAGAGGCCTCTCTAAGCTTAGAATTCACATGTTCGTCACACTAGCTGCTAGGTGGCAGGTGCCATCTGGATCTCCGTTCTCATAAAGCTATAAATTTAATATTTTATAATGTTTTTCATTACTGATGAAATAGTGTTTGTAATCTATTCATAATAAAAGTGGTATCAATGTAAACCGTTTAAAAGTGACGTTATTTGAATCAAAATTTGTCACGATATCAATATGTGAAAAAGTTTTGCGAAGCTCATGCATCAAAAGATACTATGATACTGACATAAGAGAAAGAGCTTTTGTCTTTGCAAGTAGGGTCGAGTTGGTGAAAAACACTGCAAGACTAGAAGCTAAATAAAATAAATGATATTCATCAAACTGATCAAAGTCAGTGAAACCGTGTATGAAGGTTTTGAAGTTCCACAGAGGACTTCGGATCTGGACTGGCCACGTATGTCGTTATCAATTATTTATCACGTTTCCACTACTTAAGCAGAGACGAAAAGAGAGTGATTGTGTGACTGTGTTTTTTTAATTAATTATTTCTTTTATGAATGGTAAACCCTTTTTTTTTTTTAAAGAAAAAAAAAAGACCAGCTTAGATAAAGAGTACTGGAAATCTGGTCCATCTGGATGGCCGCTGATTTTTTTTTTTTTTTTTTTTTTTTTCCCCCCTCCTTTTGAATCAGATGTTGATACTGTCAAGGTTTAAAGAACTAGCCTCTAGTGAATCTAATAACAGCTAGTATGGAATTAAAAGATGATCAAGCAATAACAGGACATATAGGGTTTGATAAATTCACCGTCTGAAGAGACGATTTTGAGTATAAATCAATATAACTGTTTATAAATGCAACTTTGATTGCTACAACATTTCTTTTCTCTATTTTTCCCTATCCCTTTCTCATGGGAAGTCTTTCACATTATATAGTTCCTTTTAGACTATCTTGATCCTACACTTGTTAATCATCTAAGCCTTCACTTGAGTGCATGTTCCATTAAACATCCTCTTTGGCTTTCTGTGAGTTGTGGTAGCTGAGACTGCACTGTTCAGGAGCTTTCTCCACATAAATGCGGCCAGAAAAGTAGCTACATTGCATTTAATGCGGTGGTAGCAGTTTCTCATTTAGATATTTCTGAGTTCTTATCACTCCTATACATGCATGAAGCTCATCCTTATCGTGGAAACCTCCTGGAAGGTCACCTAGATTGCTGAGATACATATTTGAACGGTATTTATCACATCCGAGGAGTAGTTCCCCCTCAGGCTGGCCTCCATCCGCTCCTTCCTTCTATGACTCTAAACTTGGGATCTCTCTCGATTATTTACCCCTCCTCGGACATGCCCACGTCCTCAGATAAGACTCAAGGCCCAATATACAAATTTGGGCCTTTATCCCTACAAAGGATATTTTTTAATATAATATAAAAAGAATAAAGCTTCTTTCATTATCAAAGTTATCATGCACAATTAGCATATTTTGTTCAGGACAAAATTTCAGTATCTTTGAACACAATTTTACAACTTTTTAAAATTTGCTATCTTAGAAATTATGTTTTCACGATTTCAAAACTATAATACATTCCTAAATATTTGAGTTCTGTACTTCTACAAATACTTTAAAAAAAAAATTTTTTTTGTTTTTTTCGCAAAAGATCTGATGTTATTTGGTACTTGGTAGTAAATTGTGCTGTGGTTCATGTGGATTTGGTACTCCCTAACCAATACAAATAAAGTACTAAATTATTCTGGGTTTATGAACTCCTTGAAATTGATTTTCAATAAGAAATAGATTATTTTGTTAGAGATAACAAGATAGTCCTCATTGTTCTATGCCTACGGTTAGAATTTGAAACCCTACCTCCCCTTTCCCTCACAATCTACCTAAAAAAAATCTCCAAAATCAGATTGATGAACTTACATTCAATGTGCGGTATTTCCGTTTTCCTGACCAAAACCAACTACGAAGGGTAAAAATCTCACAGGTGAGCTTAAACGTAGGTAATAGTTATGGAATATAATTAAAGGTTTTTAATAAATACCAAAACTATAAAATGTTATTCATTAAATTAAATTTGACTTTGAGAGGTTGATTCATAAAATTGGAAAGCACCAACGATTGCTTAAATCATGCAAATTTTTTTAAAAAAATGTTATAGTTTAGTAAAAAATTACCTTTTATTCTAAAAAGAAAAGAAAATCATGGACGTACCATGGTATCCTTATATTAAAATTTAGATAGATCCTTTGCAGAATAAGAGATTAATTAGTGCCCTAAGGACACTAATTAATAATCCATTTAAAGAAAGTTTTTATGGGAAATAAAAAAAAAATAATTAATATTTTGACAGCTTTTTTCATTTCCCATAAAAGTGTTATCAAAACTTTCCTAAAATGGATTATTAATGAGTGTCGTAAAGACACTCGTTAGCATGACCCATATCTCTCCATATACATCTAACAATTATAAAAATAAAAAATCATAAAAAATAATACATATCTCTCTTAAATTTAAAAATAACAAATTTTAAGGAGATATAATTGTTTGTGTAAAATATTTCCTAAAATAAATGTTAAGTTTCATTCTAATGTTATAATTCACAATCAAACTAATGAATAGGTTTAATTATTACATTACAACATACTTTATTACTAGTAATAAATATTACAATTTTTGTCGTAATCCTCATTCAGTGTACCAAACGTACCCATAGTTGTAATATATTGTAAATCTCTCGACTCGAACCTTTTGTCTCTTAGACCCTCAAGCACTTGTGAACGAGAATGCGTCAATTAAGTTGCAAGACTCTTAGTAATGTTAAACACTTTAACTCACACAAATGGCTATAAAATGAAAATTTACTTTAATTTTAATAGGGTCTCGTTGACTACCATTTTACTGCAAAAATAGGGTCAACCATTTTACTTCATAAATAGCTGCAACCATAAGTAGAATGGTTAAGACTTGAGAATAGAAACTAACACATGCCTATATTATATAAATTGGACCAACCATAAAATAACACAACATATGGTGGATTCCTAGTAGGAAGCAGAAACTGAGACGGAAAAGGTCTCATCAAACAAAGAGAAGGCCTCCTCCATCGTCTCCACAAGAATTTCAAGTCCACTTTTCCAATTGTCTCCAACATATCTCCCTTTTATCTTGCTAGCTTCCACCTTTTGATAGTCTATTAGCATTATTAGCAAGCCTGTTGACCTCAAACAAAATCATAGGTTGACATGGGTCTTCGCTTGGGATCTCTAGCTTATGATACAGAAGATACTACAACCTCAACAGCTACTTCATGTACAATTCCACAGTAGCTATTAATTACATGTTCATCACCTGGGTTCTTTTTATTTTTAATATTTATTATGTTCTTTTTATTTCTACTGATTATTAGATTTTTTTTTTTTAATTTTTTTTTCAATTTTATAGTGACACCTTCTAGTAAGATCACACATTTTCCAGGCAGCAGCAGCGCCAGGAGTCAATTTTCAGAGGAAGCAAGTAGAATAAGCATGGATAATTCATATCCTGATGGGAAAATCTTAGAGGCACCCAAATTGAAAGAATTCAGTTTCACAGATTTGAAGACTGCCACTAAGAATTTCAAGTCAGATTTTGTGTTGGGTGAGGGAGACTTTGGCAAAGTTTTCAAGGGTTGGGTGGATGAGAAGACCCTTGCACCCTCTAAGGCTGGTACTTGAATGGCAGTTGCTATCAAGAAATTGGATTCAACAAGTTTGCAAGGTCTTCAAGAGTGGCAGGTATTAATTTCAACTGCGAATTTCATTTACAAAGTCTCTATTAAGCATTTATTAATTGATTTTTTTTAAAAAATTCAATTGATACCGTTGAGCTACAAAGTTTTTGGTACTATGATCTTGATTAGTTTTATTTCTATATTTTGCTGCAGGCAGTCAAAATTATTTTTCATGCTCTTTCATTTTTATGAACTAACTAGTTGCAAACCTATGCCACACAACGCGGGGGAATGAATAATTATTTTGTATTGTAATATAATATATAATTTTTTTCTCTAAAATTTGTTGAAAATAATTTGTTCTCCCTAAAAATGATAAAAATTAAACAATTTCTATTCAGTCCTATTAGGTCTACTTCAGTCCCATTCGGTCCAATTAGGTCTCTAATTTAATTTGGTTCCAATTCTTTACAAGTTACATTAATTTTGATATGCGCAAGCAAAGTCTGTATGAGACAATTAGGTTTGTGTTTGGAACCCAATTAATCACAACAAATGAGAGATAGAAGTTCTACTAATCCTTAAGGACATGCAATCTTCTAATCCTTGGGATACCAAGCAATAATTGAGATAAATCAGTATTTTGAAGTCATTATTAAAGTTTAGTAGTTTGTAATACGTGTTTTAAAGTGCACATATACTGAAGATCAGCTTGATGCCTTTGAGTGAACTAATAATCCATTTGTGACTTTAATTTCTTTCAACTGCTCAATTGTCACTTTGTAAAACAAATGCATAAACAGGCTACATTATATGGTGGGAACCATATTGTGTGTACTTTAGAAAGTTAAGACATTTCTTGTGTTGTGATATAGAAAATGACATTTAAAATTCGGTTTACAACCCTAATAGTGTATGGTTTAGACCTCTAGATTTATGCTTAACCAGTTTTCTTATTTGAAATGGATCCATTTCATGAATCAGATTTAATATTACAAATTTAAAGATGTATCCAGTGTTGTGTTATTAAAATTTTGAATGACGTGCCTTTGTACACTGTTTAACCTAGGAGATTAAATCTTGAGCATGAAATGGAGAGGATCATGTTCCTCAAATATAACCATTCTACTGATACTAATAGTGTTTTTCCATTTCAATTTGATTGTGCAGTCGAAAGTAAATTTTCTAGGAAGACTATCTCACCCCAACCTGATCAGGCTATTGGGATACTGTTCGAAGGATAAAGAGCTGCTTCTTGTGTATGAGTTCATGTTGAAGGGAAGCTTGGAGAATCATCTTTTTAGAAGTAAGAATCTGAGAAGAAAATTGAAATTCTTGATCATGAATTAGTTGTGTTAACTTAAGGAGTTTTATTTATTATTCAGCAAATAAAATAAAAACTAAAGGAGTTTTTTGGTTGAGCAGGGAACCCTATTATTGAACCAATTTCTTGGGACATAAGACTCAAAATACTTATTGGAGCAGCTTGGGGCCTGGCTTTCTTACATATTTCAGAAAATAAAGTCATATACAGAGATTTTAAGGCCTCACATATACTGCTTGATGGAGTTTGTCTTTCTTGACCCATATCTTCTTCTTAGTTACTTCTAGTTTTAGCATAATGCTCCAATTTGTTCTTGAGAGTATAAGAACTAAAGAGTGTGTTTGGATGCAATTTTTGGCTGGCAACTTATTTACTTTTTTGTTGAAAATTGGTTTAAGTATAGCGATACCTAGAAATAGTGTTGTACATAAATAATTAAGCTAAAAAACTAAAAGAAATGTCGATGCCAAACATATAAACTCATAACTACATAGGAAGGTAGCTTATTCCAAATATCGTTTTGTTTCCTTTAATGTTTATAAATGTCTCCATTTTGCTTTGTTTGATTAATGAGACATAAATGTAGTTTGAGGTTGGAGCATAGAATCAAATAGAGCACTAGTATTCTAGACATGAAAACTGGTTGAAGAAACTCACTTGATTATCACCCACCCTCACTCACAAATAGATCAAATCTCTTTTATAGCAAAACTCAGGTGCTGCTTTCCAAGATATAGGAATATAAACTCATCACCTATCTTGCATAGATATTTTAACAACATTGCATACATGATAGTGATATATTCCACTTTTTTGTTTCTTCTCCTATAGAATTACAATGCAAAAATCTCAGATTTTGGCTTGGCAAAATTAGGGCCTTCTGGTGGCGACTCACATATGACAACCAGGGTTATGGGCACATATGGTTATGCTGCTCCTGAATATATCGCAACAGGTAATGCCGCCTCTAACAAATTTTATATATGAATTCTGAAGTCCTGCAATTTACTTAGTCGGGAGCAGCAATGAAATCTTTGTAGTTTTATGTTTGAGATCAAGTATTTCTAAAAACATCCTAGTCGTGTTTAAAAAAAAAAAAAAAAAAATTGAATGAATACGTTTTAAATGAAACAAAAAGAAATTTGGGCCTTAAACTTCTCTAGCTTCCTTAGAAATAACACTGCTTGGGAGCTCTAAGAAGTTTGAAAGAATCAAACTTGTTACAACAAAAAAATCCACTTAGCTAAATTGTGGGCAACAAATTAGCTTCTTTTCTAACCATAGACATCCTAGCCATTTAAGTGTGCGAGGAATGATTATAGCAAGTGGATTGATAAAGGATACAAGAGAGCTTAAAAATTCAAATGAATGCTTAATAATATGGTCATTTGAAAAGATAATTATGCCATAATTTAAAAAATGGCAGTCTACCAATGCTTGTTATCAAGGAAATCTGCTAACACGCTTGCCATTGTATCATTCTTCAACAGGTCATTTGTATGTAAAGAGTGATGTCTATGGTTTTGGAGTGGTGCTGCTCGAAATGCTAACCGGCTTGCGAGCAATTGATGAAAAAAGGCCTAGAGGGCAGCAAAATCTGGCTGAGTGGCTCAAGCCATCTCTCTCTAGTAAAAGAAAGTTGAAGAGCATTATGGATATACGGATGGAAGGCCAATATTCAACTAAGGCAGCATTACAAGCAGGACAACTCTCTCTAAAATGCCTAGAATCAGATCCTAAAAACCGGCCTGCCATGAAAGAAGTGGTGGAGGCATTGGAAGGGCTTGAAGCAATCAAGGAAAAATCATAGGATTGTATCATAATAATGAAGGAAATAACAGATTATTGTTAGAAGAGAAGACTGAAGAAAGCAAAGTTTCTTGTAAAATGAAGAAGAAGTAGCAGTGAATGACTGTAGCTTTCTATCATTACATTGAAACTACATGTAGCTTAGCTGCTAGTAATAGTTAGTTTTAATAGTCACGTGTTTTACTTAAGAAGTTAGTTTTGTTAGTTTTCAGTGGTTGGTTAGTTTTTCTTGATTTCTGTATAAGTACAGATAGTGTATGTATTATTATCAATAACAGGATCATTTTTCTCCAAATCTCTCTCTTTTAGTTTTGATATGGTATCAAAGTGAAATATCTAGAAGCTTCTAGGTTTTTCTTTTCTTTTCTTTCTCATTCTCATTCTCATTCTCAGAAGCTCGAACCTCTTCTATGGCTACTGCTGCTACAATCAATGTTTCAAGTTCTCAATCTCTTTCACATATACAAGATTCTTCTATGTGACCCTCTGTTCTTGCATAATGGAGAAAATCCTGGAGTTGTTCTTGTTTCTCAGCCTTTGATTGGAGAAAATTATCTAGCATGAGCTTGCTCAATAAGGAAAGCTTTGATTACAAAGAATAAATTAGGGTTCATCGATGGTTCTCTCACTTTGTCTTCTTCTCTAGTAAAGACACCTTCAACTTTTCAAGCTTGGATTCGTTGTAATAACATGGTTGGCACATGGATCATCAACTCGGTTTCACCCAAAATTCAAGCTTGTATCATATACAAAGATACAACTTTGGACATTTGGAATGATTTGAAAGAAAGATTTTCTTGGGGCAATGGACCAAGAATTTTCAATCTACAAAAAGAAATAACAGAGATTACACAAGGTGAACTCTCTTTCACTGATTTCTTTACTCAATTGAAGGTTTTGTGGGATCAATTACAAAATTATAGCCATTTTCCTATGTGCACTTGTGGTAAATGTGTTTGTAGTGTGAATCCAAAACTCACTGATCAGCAAGTAAGAGAATCAGTAATGAAGTTTCTTATGGGTCTCAATGAATCTTTTGCCTAAGTCAAGGCTCAAATCTTGTTAATGGATCTACTTCCATTTATAAATAAGGTGTATTCCATATTGATTCAGGAAAAAATGCAAAAGGGTGTTGGTCATGGATTTGGTTTTAGGGTTGAATCAACTGCTTTGGCTACAAAAGGTCAATCTTTACTCCTAATTCTGGGCAAAACTTTACTACTAAATGTAAAGAAAGATCTGCTAATTCTAGGTAAAACTTTAATGCTAACAGTAAAGGAAGACCACAGTGTACACATTGTGGAAAATTGGGCACACAGCTAATAAATGCTATAAGTTTCATGTGTTTCCACCAAGTTCAAAGGAAAGGGTGCAATGACTCATTAGGTTTCTTCTTATAATCTAGCTCAAGAAACAAGTAGTTTTGCAGTCCAAAATCCTTTTTCCTTCACACTAGACCAATATCATTAGCTACTAGCATTAATCGATGCTCACATCTCTTCAGCAAGTCTAAACTTTCAAGGGAATGAATCTCACATGGCTAATAATGTAATTTCATCCACATTGCCATCCAATATAGTTGTAGGTATCTCTCCTTATCCTTCAAATATAAATCATTTTGTTTTTTGCAAAGATTATCAACAAAAATGCTTTTGGGGCTAATACATGGGTCATAGATACTGGAGCTACTAACCACATTGTATGTTCTATGAGTTTCTTAACTAATATTACTGCTATTGTTTAATATGTGGTTGAATTGCCTAATGGGGAAACAACTAAAGTAACATACACAAACACATAGGCACAGTCACTTTATCATCTCAATTAACCCTCACAAATGTTCTATGTTTGCCTTCTTTTTCCTTTAATCTTTTGTCTGTTAGCACCATTACAAAGTCATAACCATGTTGCCTTGTCTTTCTTTCTTCTTACTGCTTTATATAGGACCTTATTTGCTGGAAAACAATTGGAGTGGGCCAAGTTCTTGATGGCTTGTACTTTTTGCAAAATTCCAATTTGTCTCAAGAAAAATCTTTTTCTTAATGTCTCCAGTTCTAGTTCCAGTTCTCATCAAAATTTGTCTTTCCTATAGCATTCAAGATTAAAGCATCCATTTGATGTTAAACTTCAATCTTAAGATCATATTTTACCTTCTTTACAAAATTGTTATAATAAAGATTGTGTTGTCTGTCCTTTGCCCAAACAAAAGAGATTACATTTTCCTTTTGATAATAAAATATCTGAATGTTCATTTGATTTGATTCACATGGATGTGTGGGGTCCCTTTTCTGTTCCTACTTCAGAAGGTTTCAAATATTTCTTAACCATAGTTGATGATGCAACTTGAGCAACGTGGATTTTTCTTATGAAATCTAAATCTAAAGTTAGGCCTATTTGTTATCTCTTTTCATGAAATGGTTCTCACTTGGTTTGGAATCAATATTAAGTGCATTAGACTAGAGAATGCCCTAGAGTTCAACTTGATAGATTTTTATAATTCCAATGGGATTATCCATCAACAAAGTTGTGTTTATACTCCTCAACAAAACTCAGTTGTTGAGAGGAAGCATCAACATATATTGTATGTTGCTAGAGCTTTACAAAGTCAATCCAATCTTCCTTTAAAATTCTAGGGTAATTGTGTTCTTACAGCAGTCTACCTCATCAACAGACTTCCATCCACTCTTCTTGCTAAAAAAACACCTTTTGAACTACTCTTTCATAAAACACCACACTCTCATCTTAAAATCTTTGGTTATTTGTGTTTTACTTTCACAATTGCTCAAAACAAGTCCAAGTTCTTACCTAGAGCTAGAAAATGTATTTTCATTGGTTATCCTTTTAATGTGAAAGGTTACAAATTACTTTGACCTTCACACTCATTCCACTTTAGTTTCTAGATATTTTGCATTTCATGAACATGTTTTCCATTTTCTGTTCAATCTCCTTTTTCATCCACTTCAAATGATTCTTCAATTCCAATACATTTTGTTCCACTTATTACATCTGTTTTCTTAGATGATTCTTTCCCTTCTACAAAGCCTAGTTCTCCACAATCCAATTCTTCACATTCTAGCCCTTTACAATCACATTCTCCACAATCTAGTCACTCCAATTCTAGTTCTACGCATCTTGATATCTTTATCATTCAAGTTCATCATGAGCCCGATGATGAATTTCTTCAAGATGTCCTTGAGGTCCAGGATGATCCTCTTGTTCTTGATCTCAATCTTAGAAGATCAACTAGAGTCCATAAATCCCCTTCTTATCTTAAATTCGACCATTGCAATCAAGTGACATCAAGCAATTCCACTTCACTTCACCAACCAAGTATTGCCTATCCTCTTTCTTCCTTTCGTTCTTATGACCACCTTTCACCATCTTATAAATCTTATAGTAATTCCATTTTTTCAAATATTGAATCTACCTATTATCACCAAGCTGTTAATGATCCAATGGTAAGAGGCCATGACTAATGAGATAGCTGCTTTAGAGGCTAACAACACATGGACTTTTATGCCTCTACCTCAGCATGGAAAAATCATAACATAATAGTTAATAAAGCCCAAATCTACCCAGTATATGCTCAATGTGAGACTTAGTGCACACCCACACGACACAAACTTGAACAATATCCAAATCAAATTTGGGACATCACAATTTCCCCCACATAAATCCCTAACATCCTTTAGCTAAGGCCCCACTTTGTGGGGTAGTGTTTCTTAACCCACTTGGGGTTATCGGGTTGGCTCTAATACCACAACCCAAGGAAAAGCATCTACCACATCTGCGCTATACCTCAAAAGGATTAGTTAAGTTACAATTAGAGCTCTTCATAATTACATATAAACCTAAAATCCATTTAGCAAACACCCAATATGAGACTCAATACACACTCGCACAACACATACTAACGCAGGACAAGGGAGAACAACCAAAAATCTGATTTAGAATACCAAGGGCAAATCTGGTATAGCTTGGGTTTTAAAGAATTAGGGTTAGGTTTTGGTGGGGAAATGCTAGAAAATAATAGGGATTATAGGGTTTTCAAAGGGGGCAAGGATTAATAGGCTTTGAGAATGAAAGTAAAGGTGAAAATCAAGATTTGGGTTGCTGTGAACAGTGATGTGAACAGTAATCGTGAATAGTAAAATTAAGAAAATAGATAAATTCTAGGAATCACACCTAGATTTCCTAAACATCACACCTATGGTTCCTTGGCATCACACCTCAGAAAAGGTTGCATCACACAAACAATAAAAGAAAACTTCACAGCTCTTAAATTCTGAAAATATTCATTATTAACCAACTCAATAGAAAGTACTACAATTCTTTAAATAGAAAACTAATACATAATCCTAGTAGAACTAGGATTTCTTTAAACCGTAACAAGACTTGGACTTGGACTCCTTAGGCTTTTACTACTAAGCCAAACTAAATAACCAAACTTAAAATAAAACCCAAAAGAATATCTAATGGATTGTTAACATAGCTCATTCCAAAGTATTATGAAATTACAAAATTGCCCTTGATACTTAAAATCAAATAAAATATAATAAATTGGTCTTCTCATTGACTCCTACATCATTCTCCCTTGGTTGGAGAAAACTCAACCTCGAGTTTTGAAGTGTTTAAGTAAAAATAATCTTGGTTTCTTGAAGTGCATCCTTGACATTGAATAAACACTTTGAATTCGAATTTCCTTTTGTTTCTTCATTTGTGGCAGCAATGATGATAATAATACATCCACCAATTCAATTGACCCATTAAACTTTTTAGGAATGACAAAATCAATATCTTGAAAAGTTGGTGTAGGCAATAGAACACTACTTTGGCAGGCAACATGAAGTTGGGAAAAAGATACTTCTATTGTTATAGTCTTCACTTCTTCCTTGTAATTTTGATACGCTGCCTTTTCAATTTCAACTGCTTCATCAACAATTTCCATCTTTTTAGAGTCTTGTTATATTACTTCAAGCTTCCCTTGATCGCTTGCATCTGCCTTCAACTCAGCATCTCCTATGTTGCTCACTAGACAACTTGTACCTTTGACAAAGTCAGTAGAGTACTCATGCATAGGACATAAGGGCTTTGATAAATCTTTCAAAGAGAAATCAGTGCAATCTTTGGAAAAATTCACCGGAATTTGAGGCACTTTTGTAGGCTGGTCAGGTTTTGTTTTGGTAGCTTCTGTTGCTACACTAGAATTTTTAGTTTCTTAATCTTTTCCTTCAATAACTTTTGGCTTTGATACTTTAAATTCATCCATCTCAACTAAGGTCATAGGTTTCAAAACAACCTCTTCACCAACCATTAGAGTGATTTCTTTCCCATTAAGTTGGACATTTTGATCAAAGAGCCAAGGTCGACCAAGAAGGATATGTGTAACTTGCATAGGAATTATATCACACATGATAGAATCACTATAAATACTACAAGGAAAAAAAAAACAAGGCATCTATGAGTTACCAGAATAGAGGTGTTGTCTATCCAAGCCACTTTGTATGGTTGAGGATGAGATTCAACCGGAAGTTTAAGGCGTTCAATCGTGGAAGATGACACAACATTCATGCAACTTCCCCCATCAATAATAAGCTTCTTTGCTTGGTTTCCACAATGAACCAACATCTGAAACATTGAAGTTCTCCTTCAATCCTCTTCATCTACTTTAGGAGCTGCTAAAATACGTCTCACTACAGAAACGAGAAGTTTTTTCCTCGTCCTCCTCCAAGTCATCCGTAGCAAAATCTCCATAATCAAATGCATCCTTCATATGACCTTCATCTTGCTCACAATCACTCAATTTCCCTTAAAAAATCTCCCTTATTGTGTAGACATGATGCAAAATCCTTGCTCTGATACCAAACAGATGTAGGACAAGGGGGAATAATCAAAAATCTGATTTAGAACACCAAGGGCAAATCTAGTATAGCTTGGGTTTTGAAGAATTAGGGTTAGATTTTGGTGGGAAAAGGCTAGAAAATAATAAGGAGTACAAGGTTTCCAAAGGAAATAAGGATTAATAATTTAATAGGGTTTGGGAATGAAAACAAAGGTGAAAATCAAGATTTGGGTTGCTGTAAACAGTGATGTGAATAGTAACCATGAATAAAAATTAAGAAAATAGATAAATTTTAGGAATCACACCTAGAATTCCTAAGCATTACACTTAAGGTTCCTTGGCATCACACTTCGGAGAAGGTTGCATCACACAAACCATAAAAGAAAGCTTCGCAACTCTTAAATTTTAAAAACATTCATTATTAACCAACTCAATAGAAAGTACTACAACTCTTTAAATAAAAAACTAATACCTAAACCTAGTAGAACTAGGATCTCTATAAACCCTAATAAGATTTGGACTTGAACTCCTTAAGCTTTTACTACTAAGTCCAACTAAATAACCAAAATTAAAATAAAACCCAAAAGAAAATCTAATAGACTGTTAGCATAGCCCATTCCAAAGTATTATAAAATTACAAAATTGCCCTTGATACTTAAAATCAAATGAAATATAATAAATCTGACTTCTCATTGCCTCCTGCATCACACACTCAATCAATCAGATCCACACAATTTGGGTATCACACCACTGTACCCCGTAAAGTGCAGAAGAAACCTCTTACCATAGCTGTACTGAGTCTATTGACACCACACTACTTTGTAACTAAACTGAACTTGAGATCAAGTCATTAAACATACATTCATCTAGAAGCAACTGGATCATAAGTAGTAAAATGTAAAACTCTCTTCATATGTTGATAGGCTGTAATTCCAAATTTTCATCGAGAAACACTCATCAACTGTGTACTCATAAGCGTGGCGACAAAGAAATCCCAGTCATACATCTACAACATTATCCACGCAAGTAAAAGCAAAGAAAATAACATAGTAGAGCGTGCATGCAAGAAGAAAGACATTACTCAATGTTAATTTTTTTTCTCCACATCCCAGCTTAAACAGCTACTAAGGAATTTCTAAAGGTTGAGCACGATAGTAATAACCTACCAGGAGTACCATAAATCAAAACTCTGATCCTTGAACATGACATTTATAATCTACGGAGAGTACCACATATTAACCCCCTAGAGGAAGTATGCAAAAACCTTGAACGTGATAGTAACAACTAACTAGTACCTAAATCTAGAAGTCAAAAGAGTTCATTTAATGGATTTAGCCTAAATAATATCCAAGAGGAACCAAGGTTTAAGTGTGAAATGAGATTTTAAAAAAATATAGCCTTCAAACCCAAAACTATAAATACCTTCTATGGCATTCAAATAGTACAAATAAATAAAGTTTGTTCTTTTTGGTTTACAATAACTATGGAATTAATAATAAAGGGCTTGGAAAATTTTTGAAGTAGCCATGCAAATGCTCATACCAAAAATGTGGCAAGAGGAAAATTTTGCCTTTTCAAATATTCACCTTCGGTAATCCTCCAAACCTTTGGGCCATATATATCAAGTTTTCATGAGCCAATAGATACCACTCAAACCTTTGGGCTATATATATCAAGTTTTCATGAGCCGATAGATATCCCCGGTGCATGTCGTTAGCCAAAAAACCGTTGTTGCAATGACAACATAGATTCTATACCAAAATCACTAGCAAGTCTTGAGAGAGAACCATGCATCATGCGTGCCCTACGAGAAATACTCAGATTCAAACAAAAAATGAGAAATACTCACAGATTCAAACAATAAATCGCAAACGAGCAACTAAGCTAATTTAATGGTTAATTCTGTGTCATTCTTTGTTGCTTTGATATCATCTTAGATTTTGTTACATTAAACCTCTGAAATCTCATTAGGAAAAGATGTTTTAAGCTAAAGGAATCCCTTTTTCTTTAACAAAGCGATTATCCATGAAAACCTGACACTCAGAAACAATAGGTGTCGAGTATATTTAAAATTATGTGAATCTCAGAAAACTATGGAGACCAAATTTACATGGTAATATGATATAAGTGGAAAATTATACACAATACTCACCAATATCCCCTGGCATTTCCAATTTGATTTAGAACAATCTTCTTCCCCTTAGGGCATTGAGGCCATGCATCTCCCTCAGTAGATAAGACAATTTTGGAAGGTATCATATACCAGATTTTCACTAAGAGCCTTGTAGCTCAATTAACACTTCCTAGTGTTTTCAATATGTCGAAGATTCAAACCCCCCCTTTTTCCCAATTATCAAATTACCAAAAAAACAAATTAACAAAATTTTAAAATGAATTGACATCCGGAACTAGCAATTGATGGCTAAAGCAAATATCTTGGTGGTCTTCCACTTCAATCAAATTAAACTTTTCACATTGTTAGCTTAACAAATATTCCAATGCTGTTAGGTACTTCATACAAATAACAAAAATATCAAACTTCAAACAAAATTGAATGAATTAGTTTATCAAAAGATCCAAAACTATAAAGCTCAAAAAGGAGTTTCATTTCAGTAACTCCAATAACCAAAAAGCAACGAAAAAACAATCAATAATACGTGACTCAAATTATGGAAATATTGTGCATATTAGATTATACATAATATATGAACGAAGTCATAAATATAAACACACATCACTCCCTTTAACAGCACACCACTTAATTCACGCCACACTATTATTAAAATTATTTAAAACACAAGAGAAATGCAAATCTCTTAAATGAACTAGGTTGAGACCTTCTTTGCTGCATCTTGTTGCTGAATTGATAAGCTGCAGTGTTTTAAACCAAGAAATCATTAGATAAGTATAAAGTGAAGAAAAATACATTGGTAATAAGAAATGGTTCTCTAAATTTTTTATTAGGCACCATACTTTGTAAATATGGGAACAATATGTTCACTCTGCACACAAGAGATGTACAGTATAATAGGTTACATTGGTAATCAAGCTTTTGTTCAAGAAGAACAAACCATAAGGACAATTTAAAATCACATTCTGATGGCCTAATGATATGTCCTGATGGCTTAGAAATATGTCCTAGCTCCTTCCAAAGGAGTGAGTGAGGGTTGAAACCCCTTGGGGCTTGAGCCAAAATGTGTATATATACATAATTTAAAACCAGAAGGTATGTCTATCAATTTTTTTATTTTTTATTACCTATGTGTGTGGTACATCATACTAAAAAGATATTGAAAAAAATTAGGATTCTCATAGATTTTACTATTCCCAAAACATCACATTTAGAATGCATTTAATATTGCTATTGCAAGATATTGTTAAGAATCGGCAATAAGATGGATTGAACATTTGAAAATTAGAATTGAAATTAAAAACTCACCAACAGCGTTTTTAAGTGCAAAGAAATATCCCATTTTGGGAGAACAATCAAGAGCACTTGTCAATTGAAATAATAAGAATCACACGTGCACGCGCGAGAACAATCAAGAGCACCTGTCAATTGAAATAATAAGAATCACACGCGCGCACGCGCACACACACACATATGTAAACAATGCCAATCTTACGAATTACATAGATTTCATACTTCCTTTATAATATGACTACAAATTGCAACTTATGAATGGTTTAGGTTAATCCATTTTTCTTTCTTGTTTTTGGGTCACATCCACCCTTAGTAGGTAAATACATGCCCAATAAATTATTTAACACCATATTCAGTTCACCTTCAGAAGGATGAAGTTAAAACATTACAAAATCTTTAAATTATGTAATTGATTTGTTGAAAGGAAGAGAAAGAAACGAAAAAAAAATTTGAATAAAAATTTTATTCCTTCAGAATAAGTTAAATTTGAAGAGGGAGTTCTGAAGAAAAACAGAGCATACCCAGAAGATTAAGAAGATTTTAGCCCTTACCCAATCATTCAGTCAATTTGACAAGAGGGATGTGCGCTATCTGGAGCCAATCCTTGCCAACTCCTTTCTTGCAATTTCTACTCAATCCAGGACAACAATGAATATTCAGTTCTCTCAGGACAGTGAGGTGACCCATCCCCTCTGGCAAAGACAATAATTTTGGGCAGAAATGAATCTGAAGTTTTCGGAGTGAACTAAGATCTGGAAGCCACTCTGGCAATATTTCCAAGTTTTGACAACTAGAAATATCTAAGAACTGTAAAGTGTTGGCAGATCCTATAAGCCATTGAGGTAGAGTCACTAATTGTGGCAATTCATTGATTGTGAGTGATCGAAGCCTTGTCGGGTAGTCATCCCCATCAATAAAATTGAGCTTCCAACAATTTTTAATTACCAGATTTTCCAATGCAGTTAGGTGTTTTGTACCTTGCGGCAAAGAGATTAGGCTTTCACAATTTTGGAAGCCCAACCTGTGAAGGGTGGTGAGGCGTTGGTGCCCTTTAGGAAAATACTCTAGTTCGTGACAATCTAGAAAGAACAAATTTCGAATAGAACACATACACTCGATTCCATTGTCACGTAAATGCATTTGTGTAGTGGTTACCCACAAAAATCTGAGGCTAATCATCTTTCTTATATCTCTTGGCAACTCTTCTAGCTTTTCACAGCCAACTAGTATCAAAGTTTCTAAATTTTGCAGATCGCAAATGGAGTTAGGCAATTTCTTAATTTTCTTATTCCATCCTAGGTTGAGATATCTTAAATGCTTTAAAGTACTAATTGAGCTCGGCAACACCTTCAACCTTGAAAATCTTAAATCAAGCAGCCGCAAGTGCTTAAACTTAGAGATGCATGTTTCCACCGAGGATTCTTTAATATTAATAACAGAGCGTCCAAATTGTACCCAATCTTCGCATGAGAATTTCATAGTCCGCATGTTATTACTCAACTTATGTAAAAAAGTTTTCATTGCATGAACACCCAAATTATGGTCCAAAATTGACACATGCCTTGCTTTTTCAAAATTGTTGGTGTTATTCACGTTTTCAATTAAGCAATAATCATGTTGTGCAACATATAAGGAAAGATCATTTAACAAATCATGCATTTTAAATGTCAACAAAACACCAATGTCTTCAACTTCTTGAAAGAAAGATCTTGATAATAACTCTTTTATATATTGTTCTCCTATATCTTCCAACTCTTGAGTACTTTTGTTGGACTTTTGGAGGAGTCCATTTGCCATCCAAGATTGAATTAATTCTAGATTATTATATCTAAAATCCTTGGGATACAAAGAGCAATACGCAAAACATGGTTTCAAGAATGATGGCAAATGGTTGTAGCTCAATCTTAATGCGGGTAAAATGTCATCTTCCTTTTGCTCAAGCTTCCATATCTCACTATCCCTTATAGAGATCCAGTCACGCTCCTCGGTTTTCGAATAAAGTAAGCTTCCTAAGGTCTTCACAGCCAAAGGAACACCTTTGCATTTTTTTAAGATTTGTTTTCCAATATCTACTAGTTTTGGATGGTGTTTCGGCTCTCCTTCATTGAATGCGCATCTTAAGAACAAGGACAAACAATCATTCTCGGAAAGACCTTCAATGTCATGGATTGGTCCAGGAGCCATCACTGAGACAACTTTGTGACTACGTGTAGTGACAAGAATTTTACTTTCTTGGTCACCTTCTATTAACAAATTCTTCAGACTAATCCATTTGTTACGATTCTCATTCCAAACATCATCTAAAACGATAAAAAATCTTTTTTTCTTTAAAATACTTCTTAAACTAGCTTGCACTTCATTCATACTCATATTCTCACTAATTACACCACCAGCAGATTTACTGATTTCTTTTGCTAATTTTAAAACATTAAAATCTTCTGACACACACACACCCATATGTTGGAGTGAAATCTTTCAGCTACCCTTTTATCATTATACACCCACTGAGCAAGTGTGGTCTTGCCCATACCCCCGATTCCCACTATAGAAATCACAGAAACGTTACCACCAACATCACCTGGCTGCATCAAAAGATTTATTATCTTTTCCTTGTCAAGAGCCCTCCCAATAACATCAAAATCACGAACAAAGGAGTGGGTCTCCCTGTACACAATACGCTCATCATTGAGTCGCATTTCAAGTTGGAATTGATCTCTATCCTTTGCTATCAAATCTAACTTCTGCCTGATCTGCTTGACTCTATGACCCATTTTATTACGGAAAGCAAGCGGGTTAGAAGGCGAAAAGAATTGGCATACCTTTCTGCTGGTGCTCCCATGTGTTTTCATCACCTGCTTCCGTAGATCCTCACACTCAAATTCATCCAGCACATCCATGGCATCATGAAAGACATCTTTGAGTTGCTCCAGCCAAACACTCAGCCCTCGGTTTTTCATTTGCTTCTCCTCGGCATCAAGCAGCACGGCTTGAATGGTGGACATGGTGAGCTTAAGCTTTTTGAGATCGCTTGCAGTTTTCCGTGTCAAGGAAATCTCTGAGTAAGCAAGGGAGCCTAGCTTCTCGATGACTTTTTCTGCAACGGAAAAGGCCAACTCCGTCATTTTTTTGGAGATGACGTCCTCTGCCTTTTATCCTGATTAAAGATGGAAAGTAGGAATGGCGAGAAGAGAGAGTTACAGAGGGAACGGAGAGGGAGAAAATCCAAAGAAGAAGAAGAAGATGAAGAGGTTTGTGAGAGAAGAGCAATAATCACCAGAATTGAGAAATAAACATAAGAGTCCGTTTGCTGAATCTGAATACTGAAAATCCAAATCCTACAGTAAAATAATTTTTAAATATTTACATAATGTAAATAGTATCGTGATTTATTTTTAATAATTTTTATTATATAAACAGTATATATACTGTTTATGTACAATTTTTTTTTTCTCTCAAAGTCAAATTATGAAAAAAAAAAAAAAAAAAGAGGGAAACGCAAAACGTGGATGCGCAGACGCGCAATTCAAACGCTCTCAAAAAGTACAGCTACATTTTTATTGAAGTGATAGACTGATAGTCACGAGGGTAGGCTAAGTAGTCAAGAGGGGGAGCTTCTTGTGAGGTGAGTGGTTTATAAACGAAGCGGCGCCGACACGCCAGCAGTGGAAAACAAAAAACAAAAAAAAAAAAAACAAAAATTCAAGATTTTGACAGATGGACAAATCCTTACGGTTGATTTTGTGAGAACTTGGACATTTCACTCGAGTGAGAAGTGAGAAATCTCAAATCAGAAACCCACACAGCCCAACCGTTGATTTCCCTCTGCCCGCTGCCCTCTGTCCCTCGCCGGCACTACATTGGGCCGATCGGCGAGCTCCTTCTGTCCCTGTGTCCCTTCCGATCTCTCTCTCTCTCTCTCTCTCTCGGCATGGACAGGTCCGAGCTTCTCTTCTCTCTCTCTGTTTCGCGATTTTTTTTTTCTTTCTGCTGACTGCTTTGGACCTTTGGTTTGGTGTACTGTGGCGTGTTATATTTATAACACCCAAAGCTTTTTTTTTTAATCCCACTCACTGTGTTATACTTTACTGTGTGTATATATATATTTATTTATTTATTTATTTTGTTTCTTTACTCAGCCTTGCCTTATAAATTATAATGTTCATTATGTATTTAGTAATTTTTGTTTTTGTGTGTCTTGCTATACTTTTATTTATTTATTAAAGTTAAATATTGTAGTTGATTTTACTAAAGTTTGTTTTTGTGATTTTTGTTTTTGTGTGTCCTGCTTGTTTTCCTTTCATGTTTTTAGTTTGATGTTGAATGTAGCCCATTTAAACTTTTGGTTGGTACTCTAAACGTTTTATGTGTATTATTTTACTACTTTTGATGTTAATTTACATATTTGTAGTTCTTACGTGATTTAAATAAATTCTAGACGTAAACGTATTTTATGTCTAAATATAAAATATAGTTAATTAATTATTTAATTACTGTATTCACGCCATGTCATGTCCTTGTTTTTTTAAAATTGCTGTATTGCCGTGTCCGTGTCCGTGTCCATGCATCATAGAATTTGATAGTAGTCTATTAGCATTATCAGCAAGCCTGTTGAACTCAAACAAAATCATAGGCTGATATGGGTCTTTGCTTGGATCTCCAGCTCATGATACAGAAGATACTACAACCTCAACAGATACTCCAGGTACAATTCTGAAGTAGCTATTAATTACAGGTTCCAAGTACATGTACAGGTACATGTTCATCGCCTGGGTTCTTTTTGTTTTTATGTTTGTTATGTTCTTTTAATTTCTACTAATTATTGGATTTTTTTTTTCAAATCTATAGTGATATCCTCGGATAAGATAACACAATTTCCAGGAACAAGCAGCAGCAACGACAAAAGTCAATTTTCAGAGGGAGCAAATATGTTAAGCATGGATGAGTCATATCCTGATGGGAAAATCTTAGAGACACCCAACTTGAAAGAATTCACTTCTACAGATTTGAAGACTGCCACTAAGAATTTCAAGTCGGATTTTGTGTTGGGTGAAGGAGGATTTGGCAAAGTTTTCAGGGGTTGGGTGGATGAGAAGACCCTTGCACCCTCCAAGGCTGGTATTGGAATGACAGTTGCTATCAAGAAATTGAATTCAGAAAGTATGCAAGGTTTTCAAGAGTGGCAGGTATCAATTTCAACTGCAAATTTCATTTACAAAGTCTCTATTAAGCATTTAATTGATTGATTGTTTTTTAAATTCAATTGTTACCATTGAGCTACAAAGTTTTTGGTACTGAGCACTTGATTAGTTTTATTTCTATATTTCGCTGCAGGCAGTTAAAATTCTTTTTCATGCTCTTTCATTTCTATGAACTAATTAACAAAAAAAAAAAAGAGCTAGTGTTATTATTGGTTGCAATGATGATTATGCTTTCAGCCTCATATTCAATTGTGGAATCCAGCATATACAGATTGGGTCCCACTTGTATCACACGCTATTTTGCTACAGATTCCAAATCCACAAATGAAGAGAAAGTGATGATGTGGTGTTTAACGTCGCCAGATATTGGTCAGTCTGTCACGCTACTATAATATGGCATGCATTAACTATTAATCCCGCTGTGTGGTGGCAAATTTTTGAATCTTAACCATCCAACCTGTCTCTAATTTGGTTCCAATTCTTTACAAGTTACGTTAATTTTGAAATGCACAAGCTAGTCTGTATGAAACCATTAAGTTTATGTTTGGAACCCAATTAATCACAACAAATGAGAGAGAGAGAGAGGGGTTCTACTAATCCTTAAGGACATGCTATCTTCTAATCCTTGGGATACCAAGCAATAATTGAGATAAATCAGTATTTAGAAGTCATTAAAGTTTAGCAGCTAGTAATACGTGTTTTAGAATGCACATATGCCTTTGAGTGAACTGATCATCCATTTGTGATTAAATTCTTTCAACTACTCAATTGTCACTTTGTAAAACAAATGCATTAACATTATATGGTGGGGACTGTATTGTGTGTACTTCAGAAAGTTAAGACATTTCTCATGCTGTGTAATAGAAAATGACATTTTGAATTCGGTTTACTACCCTAATAATGTATGGTTTAGGCCTCTGGATTTATGCTTAACCAGTTTTCTTATTTAAAATGGATTTGTTTCATGAATCAGATTGAATATTACAAATTTAAAGATGCATCTAGTGCCATGTTATTAAATTTTGAATAACGTGACACTCTATACACTATTAAACCTAGAAGATTAAATCTTGAGCATGAAATGGAGAGGATCATGTTCCTCGAATATAACTATTTCTACTGATATTAACATTGTTTTTCCATTTCAATTTGATTGTGTAGTCGGAAGTAAATTTTCTAGGAAGACTATCCCATCCCAACCTGGTCAGGCTATTGGGATACTGTTGGGAGGATAAACAGCTGCTTCTTGTGTATGAGTTCATGTCGAAGGGAAGCTTGGAGAATCATCTTTTTAGAAGTAAGAATTTGAGAAGAAAATTGACTTGTCCATGAATTAGTTGTGTTAACTTAAGGTGTTTTTATTTATTTATTCAACAAATAAAATAAAAACTAAAGGGGTTTTTTCTTTGAGCAGGGAACCCTAACATTGAACTACTTTCTTGGGACATAAGACTCAAAATACTTATTGGAGCTGCTCGGGGCCTGGCTTTCTTACACACTTCAGAAAAGAAAGTCATATACAAAGATTTTAAGGCCTTAAATATACTGCTTGATGGGGTTTGTCTTTCTTTGACCTATGTCTTCTTATCTACCTCTAGTTTTAGCGTAATGCTCCAATTTTTTTCTGAGAGTATAAGAACTAAAGAGTGTGTTTGGATGCAATTTTTTGCTGGAAACTTATTTACTTATTTGTTGAAAGTTGGATTAAGTATAGCAATACCTAGAAACAGTGTTGTACATAAACTCATAAACTGGATAGGAAGGTAGCTTATTCCAAATTACTTTTTGTTTCCTTTAATGTTATAAATATCTCCTTTTAACTACTTTGGCTACTAAGTCTGCATTTTGCTTTGTTTAATTGATGAGACACAAAAGAAGTTATGTAAAACTGTTGTTTTAGCGGTAGTTTGGGGTTGGAATATGGAATCAAATGGAGCACTAGTATTCTAGACGTGAAAATTGGTTGAAGAATTTCACTTGATTATCACCGACCTTTACCCACAAATAGATCAAATCTCTTTTATAGCAAAACTCGGGTGCTGCTTTCCAGGATATAGGAATATAAACTCATCACCTATTCGCATAGATATTTTAACAACATTGGATAAATGACAGTGATATATTCCACTTTTCTGTTTCTTCTCCTACAGAATTACAAAGCAAAAATATCAGATTTTGGCTTGGCAAAATTAGGGCCTTCTGGTGGTGACTCACATGTGACAGCCAAGGTTATGGGCACATATGGTTATGCTGCTCCAGAATATATTGCAACAGGTAATGATGTCTCTAACAAAATTTATATATGAATTCTGAAGTCCTGCAATTTACTTACATTAATGAAATCTTTGTAGTTTTATGGTTGAGATCAAGTATTCTTAAAGATATCCTACTCGTGTTTAAAAAATAATTGAATGAATACGCATTAAATGAAACAAAAAGAAATTTGGGCCTTAAACTCTCTAGCTTCCTTAGAAATAACACTGCTTGGGAGCTTCAAGAAGTTTGAAAGAATCAAACTTGTTACAACAAAAAATCCACTTAGCTAAATTGTGGGCAACAAATTAGCTGCTCTTCTAACTGTTGACATCCTAGCCATTTAAGCGTGCGAGGAATGATTATAGCTAGTGGATTGATAAAGGATACAAAAGAGCTTAAAAATTCAAATGAGTGCTTAATAATATGGTCATGTGAAAAGATAGTTAAGCCATAATTTAAAAAATGGCAGTCTATTAATGCTTGTTATCAAGGAAATCTGCTAACACGCTTGCCATTGTATAATTCTTCAACAGGTGATTTGTATGTAAAGAGTGATGTCTATGGTTTTGGAGTGGTGCTACTCGAAATGCTAACCGGCTTGCTAGCGCTTGATACAAAAAGGCCTAGTGGGCAGCAAAATCTGGTTGAGTGGCTTAAGCCATCTCTCTCTAGTAAAAGAAAATTGAAGAGCATTATGGATATACGGATGGAAGGCCAATATTCAACTAAGGCAACATTACAAGCAGGACAACTCACTCTAAAATGCCTAGAATCAGACCCTAAAAGCCGGCCTGCCATGAAAGAAGTGGTGGAGGAATTGGAAGGGCTTGAAGCAATGAAGGAAAAACCAAAGGATTGCAAAACCAAGTGTACTCATTCTACACCTCATCATCACAGCCAACATCCTATTCATCATCGGTACACCGGACACCATGCTGCTAAAATTTGATCAAAACATAAGCAAGGTGAAGAAAAATACTTCACATACAAAAAAATTGTTTGCCTCGTCCTTTTTTTTTTTTTTGGGATGGGAGCCTTGTCAAATATGGTTTCATTTTTTTATTTTTTGGCCAAAGTAATGTCTTTAGATTCACAACAATTTTTTTTGTTGTTGTAAGTTGTAACTGGCCATTTTATGTTCAACATGATGATTATAGTGTAATACTAGAAATTGTAGGGTTTTTTTTCCTGATGTAGTCCTGAATAGAAGGGAAAATGTCTCAAGGGTACTTAAATGGTATTCTGTTTTTTCAAGCAATATTAGAGATATAACTTTTTTTTTACAATTTTCTAAGGTGACATTTTGCGATTGGAACTTCACTTTCATATATAGACTAATGACTGATACCACTTTTATTATGCATTAATCACAATAAGTTACGCAATTAGTATGAAAAAAGTTAGTAAAAAAATGGTCATAGACTCAGCTCATGTAAGAAGTTATTTACCAGTTATTAAAATACGTGATTAGTTGAACCGTAAATTAGGTTCTGCCCTGATGATGAGATTGGGCCACTACTTCTTATTCTTCTTTCTAATAGGCTTGTGGGCCACTTCTTTAATTAGCTTATTATCCGTGTGATGGACAACCTGGCTAAAGTTATAGGCCTTATGACCTTTTAAAGTAATATTTTTATTTTTATCCAATGAATAAAGCCTCTTTCACCTTGTCACCATCGAAGTTATCATCGTGCACAATCTTTTGTTCAAGAAATGATTTCTGTATCTATGTGTGTTGCGTTGGCCCAACGACCCTAGTCTGTTTTGGGCACAAGCCCTCAATTTATTTGATCTTTGGTAATGATCTTGGCCCACAATGGGAAATCTTAGGAATAGTCCATCACTATGATGGACTGGGCCTTTGTATTGATCTGCTGTTGTGCTGCAAGATTCTAGCCTAATCGAGGATGTATCCAATTGACTGAACTTCCCTTCCTAAGTTTTGAGCAGGATCTCAGTCTCCAAAAATTGTGTTCTCGTCTTTCTCTCGTGTCTCTCACCCCAATTTTTTCAACCCCCAATACCATATCCTCCTTCCCCTTTTATACCCTCTTCTTGGTAGAGCTCTCATGATGGTAGAATCTTCCACACGTATTCGGGACCTACCGCTTTAGAAGTAAAGGTGAGACCCGATTTTCTTACATTGAAAAGATTATTTAGTAACTTGTGCTTGACACCAGTTAGGTGCTCGGCCATATGTCCATATTCGGGCCTCCTCGTGTCCTCAGCAGAGATAGTGGATCTTAACATTTGGTCCATCTAATTTACTTACCCTTAGGCCAAGCCCAATCTTCAAAATGGCCTCCTCATCTCCTCAGCCCAACTTCGGAATGGGCCTGCCTCCTTTCCCACCACACTGAATATGATTTTATAACTCTATGAAATTTTTTGTCTTAGAAATCATGTTTACACAATTTCAAAACTATAATGCATTCTGTTAGGACATATTTAGACACCGGTTATGCCAAATTACCTATTTTAAAACCGAGTTGATAAAAGAATTATATTTGTTTACTCAAATCTCAAAAAAGCTTGTATGTAAACCGAGTTGAAGGATATTTTTTTAATATAATATAAAAAGAATAAAGCCACTTTCATTATCAAAGTTATCATGCACAATTAGCATATTTTGTTCAGGACAAAATTTCAGTATCTTCGAACACAATTTTACAACTTTTTGAAATTTGCTATGTTAGAAATTATGTTTACACGATTTCAAAACTATAATACATTCCTAAATATTTGAGTTCTGTACTTCTACAAATACTTTTAACTTTTTTTTTTTTTTTTTTCACAAAAGATCTGATGTTATTTGGTACTTGGTAGTAAATTGTGCTGTGGTTCATGTGGATTTGGTACTCCCTAACCAATACAAATAAAGTACTAAATTATTCTGGGTTTATGAACTCCTTGAAATTGATTTTCAATAAGAAATAGATTATTTTGTTAGAGATAACGAGATAGTTCTTGTTGTTCTATGTCTACGGTTAGAATTTGAAACCCTACCTCCACTTTCCCTCACAATCTACCTTAAAACAATCTCCAAAATCAGATTGATTAACTTACATTCAACGTGTGGTATTTCCATTTTCCTGACCAAAACCAACTACGAAGGGTAAAAATCTCACAGGTGAGCTTAAACGTAGGTAATAGTTATGGAATATAATTAAAAGTTTTTAATAAATACCAAAACTATACAATGTTATTCATTAAATTAAATTTGACTTTGAAAGATTGATTCATAAAATTGGAAAGCACCACCAATTGCTTAAATCATGCAATTTTTTAAAAAAGGTTATAGTTTAGTAAAAAATTACCTTTTATTCGAAAAAGAAAAGAAAATCATGGACGTACCATGGTATCCTTATATTAAAATTTAGATAGATCTTTTGCCAAAAAAAAAAAAAGCCACCACGCCCCATTACTATATATCCATCAGTCCATGGACCATGGTGGTGGTTTTTTTCGGGCCTCCGCAGTCACAAGTAAAAAAAACAACAACAACTATATTAGTAAAATTAACAACAACTAGGAATCTAAAACAACAACAACAACTACTACAGCCACTCTAGTCACTACTCTTTCTCCTTGTCCTCTCTCTAGTCACTACTACAACCTTCCTTGTTTACAATGTCGTTCCACTTCATTTTTATTCCTGCTTTTTGTTTATATATCTGTGAAGCACTAATGCCCATGACTTTTTTTGCGAGTAACTTATTTTTCCCCCCCAACTTAACTATCAAATAGATGGTATGGTGTAAGGTGTTATACAAGTATTAGTTTAGAGAGGTGATCCTGCATTTTTGTAGTTCAGAGGAATAAGCGTAAACAAGAATATAGTTTATGGAATGAAGTGTAATTTTCTCCGATTTCAATTTTTTCATGTTATACACATTTTTTGAGATATATAGTTATAACATATTAATCCTACGACTCGAACCTTTTGCCCCTTAGACCCGGCCCAAACACAATGTCACTTTAACTCACACAATTGACTAAAATGGAAATTTACTTTAATTTAAATATTGACCATATTATTGTTGAAATAATAATTTAAAATTAAATTTATACCAATTAGGTCTAGCTTGACTGGAATTAAGATCCTTTAGAGTTTTTGGGAAACTCCACTGTAAGAAAAACACCATCCAAGCATTGAACAAACATGTGGTCTCGTTGACTACCATTTTACTGCAAAAATAGGGTCAACCATTTTACGGCATAAATAGCTGCAACCGTAGGTGGAAGGGTTAATACTTAAGAATAGAAACTAACACATGCCAATATTATATAAATTGGACCAACTATAAAACAACACAACATATAGTGGATTCCTAGTAGTAAGTAGCATTGTTATTGATTCCGTTTCGTTCCGGCCGAATTTTTCGTACCGGTATGCAAACTGGTACCGGAATACCCCACGTTTTACCTCGGGTTAAATTTCAGGCCATTTCGGGCCATTCCGGTCATTCCGGCCAATTCCGGCCAATTTCGGCCGGTACCGGATTTGGCCTATTATTTAAAAAAAAAAAAAAAAAAAAGTAAAGGTCCAATGGGTGCTGGTAGTTCTTGGGAGTTCTTTTGATGATAAATTTGATCCTTCTCTCATGGATGATGATGAGGAGGAGGAGTAAATCTTGTATTTTTTTATATTTAGTTATTGTCTTGTTAATCTTCTTATTGTGTGATGTTATATTGATGTTTAAGACTTAAGAGTTAAGACTAAATGATTTGTATTATTTGATATTTAGTTATTTATTTATTAGAATTGACAATTTTATGTTCAACAAGAATATATATATATATATATAAAAATTATTTTTTAAGAACCCCGAAACACTCTGAAACGGTACGCTAAAATCGGCCGGTACCGAAATATTTCATTCTACTGGACAAACCAAAACGGAGTCCGAATCGGTATTAATAACAATGGTAAGTAGTAACTGAGACGGAAAAAGTCTCATCAAACAAAGAAAAGTCCTCCTCCATCATCTACACAAGAATTTCAAGTACACTTTTCCAATTGTCTCCAACATATCTCCCTTTTATCTTGCTAGCTTCGACCCTTTGACTGTCTATTAGCATTATTAGCAAGCCTGTTAAACTCAAACTAAATCATAGGTTGATATGGGTCTTTGCTTGGGATCTCTAGTTCATGGTACAGAAGATACCACAACCTCAACAGCTACTCCAGGTACAATTCCAAAGTAGCAACTAATTACATGTTCCAAGTACATGTACATGTTCATCAGTCATCACCTGGGTTCTTTTAGTTTTTATGTTTGTTATGTTCTCTTAATTTCTACTAATTATTAGATTTTCTTTTTTCAATTTTATAGTGACATCTTCTAGTAAGATCACACAATTTCCAAGAACAAGAAGCAGCAACTGCAGAAGTCAATTTTCAGTGGGAGCAAGTAAAATAAGAATGGATGATTCATATCCTGATGGGAAAATCTTAGAGGCACTCAACTTGAAAGGATTCAGTTTCACAGATTTGAAGACTGCCACTAAGAATTTCAAGCCGGATTCTGTGTTGGGTGAGGGAGGCTTTGGCAAAGTTTTCAAGGGTTGGGTGGATGAGAAGACCCTTGCACCCTCTAATTCTTGCACTGGAATGGCAGTTGCTATCAAGAAATGGAATCCAGAAAGTATGCAAGGTTTTCAAGAGTGGAAGGTATTAATTTCAACTGCAAATTTCATCTACAAAATCTTTATTAAGCATTTAATTAATTAATTATTTTTTTCTTTATATAATTCAATTGTTACAACAATTACAAAGTTTTTTTGTTTTTTTTAATTGTGTGAATGCTGAAATTTTCATTCAGACAATGATCTTGAGCTAAAACATGTTCAATTATACAGGAGTTTCCTCTATCCAAATGACAAAATCTGAAATGTTTCTAGCATATTGGGCTAAACCATAAGATGCCTAATTACTTCCTTGTGGAACACGCAAATTGCAGGCTTCTGAATTGATTGAGATGCTGTAGAGAACCAGAAATAATATTCAAGATACTAGTTGGAGGAGATAATAAACCTAATAGTGAATGTATCACAAGCTGAGAATCACCTTCGAACTGTACTTCATAAAAGCCCATTTGCCAGGCGAATTGAATGGCATCTTCCGTAGCTTTAGCTTTGATTTCCAGTGGTCACAAAGGCACAATGAATTTCTTATTCTAGGGCATGCAATCTTCTAATCCTAGGCCTACCGAGGAATTGTTGAGATAAATCATTGGAAAAGTCATTAGAGTTCATTAGTTTGTAATACCTGCTTTAGAGTGCCCATAGACTGAAGATCAGCTTGATCCCTTTGTGTGAACTATTACCATTGCACTCAAAACCATTTGGGATTTTATTTCTTTCTACTGCACAATTGTCACATTGTATTCCTAATCCATTCAACATGAAAACTAATGCCTTAACTTGCTACATTATCTGATGGGGACCATATTGTGTGTAATTCAGAAAGCCAGACATTTCTCATGCTGTGAAATAGCAACTGACATTTTGAATTCGGTTTAGTGCCTTAGTAGTGTATGGTTTAGTCCTCTGAATTTGTGCTTGACCTGTTTTCTTATTTGAAATAGATCAATTTAATAGTTCATATTAAATGATACAATTGTATATACTCTTTGCTATTAGATCTAGGAAATAAAATTTAACTATAAAATGGAGAGGATCATGTTTCTAGAATATAATCATTCATGGTTTTTATTAAATATTACAATTATATATACTTTACACTGTGAGATCTAGGAAATAAAAATTTAACTACAATATAGAGAGAATCATGTTCCTAGAATATAATCATTTCTACTGATTATAATATTATTTTTCCCTTCTAATTTGATTGTGCAGTCAGAAGTATATTTTCTAGGAAGACTATCTCATCCCAACTTGATCAGGCTATTGGGATACTGTCAGGAGGATAAAGAGCTGCTTCTTGTGTATGAGTTCATGTCGAAGGGAAGCTTGGATAATCATCTTTTTAGAAGTAAGAATTTGGGAAGAAAATAAAATTGCATGTCCATGAATTATTGTGTTAACTTAAGGAGTTTTATTTATTTATTCAGCAACAAAAATAAAAACTGAAGGAGTTTTTTTGGTTGAGCAGGGAACCCTAACAATGAACTGCTTTCTTGGAACATAAGACTCAAAATAATTGTTGGAGCTGCTCGAGGCCTGGCTTTCCTACACAGTTCAGAAAAGAGAGTCATATACAGAGATTTTAAGACCAGAAATTTACTGCTTGATGGGGTTTGTCTTTCTTTGACCCTTGCTTCTCATACCTTTAGGGTGCATTTGTGTAACGGCTGCGTTTGCGTTTGTGTAGGTTGCTTTATTTTTTTGCTAGTTCATGGCACTGTTCATGGACCAGCCAAGTGATAAAAACGCATAAATAGTAATATGCAGCAATAAAAAATATTTTGCTATAATATTTTCAACAATAAGTTTTCAGTTTTCAGCAAAATAAGCAGTTTTCAAATACACACTTAGTTTTAATTTGTTGCTGAGATTGCAAGAACTATAGGGTGCGTTTGGATGTAGTTTTTCGCTGAAAACTTATTTATTTATTTGATGAGAGTTGTTTATATATAAATGAAGTTTTGAAGAGCTCTACATAAATAAAGAAGCTAATTAAAAAGCTATAAGAAAATATTGATGCCTAATAGATAAACCAGACAGGAAGGTAGCTTATTCCAAATTCTTTTTTGTTTCCTCTATGTTTTATAAGTGTTTTCTTTAATTATTTTGGCTAAAATTCACATTTCACATGCAAAAATTCATATTTATTTTAGTATAAGAATTTTCTTTTTCTCATTTTACATACTCGCTTTTCAAAATATCTTACATTAGATCATCTATTTTGCACTATATTTCATTAAAATATCAATTTTTCTTGATTTTTTTAATTGTTTCTCTTTCTTCATATACAACAATCATCATCCAATTTTTTTCTTTATCCTCGAGATACGTAAAGAAAGAATAAAAAATAAATACAAAATAAATAGTGTCATTGTAAAGTTACATAGTTTGTGTAGCAATTATGTATATTTACAAAACTTTACATGAACTTATATGGGTGAATTTTGAGCATAGTTGGCTAAAATGTGCTACTTTTTATATTAAACAAGCACTAATGCGAGTGATTTAAGTACAATATTTTGCTTCGATTGATGAGACACAAAGACGTTATGAAAACTTGTTGCTTTAGTAGTAGTTTGGGGACCAAAATAGCCAAATACTACTATTTGGCAAAATATGTAAAGATCTACAACTGTTTTGGAAATATATATATATATATATATGGATGTATCACGCTTTTAAAACTTGAGTTCTTTGAAAAAATAGCCTTCAAGTTTGCCATGATATTTTTTATGGAACTCTAGTTCCTCGAACTTGAGTTACAAAAAAAAAATTGGTGGCTATTTTTCATGGAACTCGAGTTTGTAAAACTCAAGTTACACAACAAACTCAAGTTTCACAAATTTGAGTTTTAAAAAAACTAGTCGCAGACCCGTGGGATGTGCGGAAAAATATGATATGACTATTTTTTATTGGATAATTATTGAATTAATATATTAGATTGTAAATTATTAAAAATTCCATATGTGTTATTTGAAATTATGTTTTAAATTAGAATTTTTTTGTAGTGTAACAAAATATATTTTGTAGTCAGGTATTATATATAGTGAGATATGTATGAAAGCACAATGCAATAATTTTATTAAAAAAGAATTGATAGTGTGAGAACTATTAGACCAAGTTGTAACTATGTATAGTTTGTTTATTACTATATAGATGTATGAGATTTAACTCTCATATATATATTTTTCTCAAAAACATATATCCACATCTCTTTCTTCCTCACAATTGAAACTAAGTGAAGAAGTAAATAGAGATAACTATACAATAGATCATTATCAATAAATCATATATTATAAAGTGGAAATATAAAATAAAATAAAATGTAAAAAGAAAAAGTTCCTTAAGTATCTATACATAAAAACATTAATAGCATAATGATGCTATAAAGTAAATTATATTTTATCTTATTCTCTTTTTGGCATTTTTAGTAAAGATGATCAACTAAGCAAAGTAAAAGCTTACCAAGAAAGTTCAGATTAACTAAAAATTTGATGGTGGAGATGCTAATTATTTGTAATAAAATGATCAAAATAAAAATAACAAATAGATTTGAAAAAAACATATAAGATTTCTAAAATAAATTTTACCAAACACATGGGATGCAACAATACAAAATTACTACCTTGAATTTTTTTTTTTTTTTTTTTTTTTTACTTTTTTGACACTCTACAAATAAAAAAACTTTATTCACTTTTTGTCACAATATAGACTATAGAGCAATTACAAACTAACAAAAAGTCAAGGAACTTATAAAAAAAGGCTTTCTATACTAAATTCTAGTGGATTATGAAAGACCATACATCCCTTACCTACCCTTTTCTCTTTCTCAAATTCACATTACCAAAGAAGTATATGAAGCTAAAAACATTGTAAATACATCTCTTTTCAGTGGAAGTCCATTGGTAGGCACATTCAAATTCATAGCCATGTATATTTTGTTTTGATATAAACTCAAAATTTTATTAAAAAAAAAAAAAAAAAAAAAAAAAAAAAAAAAAACTACTTGTTAACCCAAACCAAAATTCAACCAAAGCTATAAGAGTGATTTGTGACAGGAAATTTAAAAAATACAACACAAAAAAATTAAATAAAAAAACCATCAACCTAAATTAGAGTTATAAGAAAGAACAAAAATCGAGAGAGAGAGAGTACTTACAGTTTTTGTGTGGAAAAAAATATGGATTGAATCGAATAAATAATATCAAATTTATACAAAATAAGATGGGAAGAAGAATAGTTAAAATATAAGAAAGAGGAAATGATGAAGAAAGTTTAACGGTAAAGTAAAGAGTAGTAGGGAGATAAAGAGGCAAAGAGGGAGATAAATGTCGAAGGAAGAGAATGAAAGTTTTTTTTTTTTTTTTTCTTTTCTTTAGAATAGAAAGATGAAAAGTTTATATATTCAATTACTTGAAATTAGAAAGAAGAAAACGAAAAATTGAAATCAATTTGCATAGCTAAATATAGTTAAACATTTTCATCTAATGAATTGTAACATTGGTAATGAATAGTAAATATATGCATATATCCACTAAATGATAATAAATTATTTAATTTTAACAATTACTTGAAATTAGAAAGAAGAAAATGAAAGTTGAAATCAATTTGAGTAGCTGAATAGTCAAATATTTGCATTTAAAAGAAATGAATAGTAACATGTTGAATGGTAATGGAGTGCATTAACAGGTTTGTCTGTTAACTATATTTAATTATTTTATATAAAATAAAATAGAAAAATCCTAAAGGAAATTAAAAAAAAAAAAAAAGTATGATGTGGCTGATAAGATAGCTCAACAGGAATACAGCAACATTAAATTGTAGGGTAATTCAACAGTACTCCCTATCTTTTTTAGGGGGTACGGTACCCACTCGTAGGTAACCTGCTATATTAGGTTACCAAAATATCACATTTGATGGTACCATCCTCACATTGTATAGTACTAACATCACATGTGATTGTACTTTTATCACATTCGGTAGTTCCCTTATTTTTTTCTTACATTTGATAGTACTATCCTTACATTGTGCAGTACCAACATCACATATGACTATACTTTTATCACATTCGATGGTTCCTTTATTTTTATCTCACATTTGATGGTATCATCCTCATATTGTGTAGTACTAACATCACATGTGATTATACTTTTGTCACATTCGGTAGTTCCCTTATTTTTCCTCACATTTGATGGTAACATCCTCACATTTTGCAATACCAACTTAGATGTGACTGTACTTTTGTCACATTCGGTGGTTCATTTATTTTTTTTCTCACATTTGATGATACCATCCTCACATTGCACAGTGCTAACATCATATGTGATTGTACTTTTGTCATATTCGGTGGTTCCTTTATTTTTTTTCTCACATTTTATGGTACCATCCTCACATTGTGTAGTACTAATATCACACGTGACTGTATTTTGCCAAATTTGGTGGTTCTTTTTTTTTTTTTCTCACATTTGATGGTACCATCCATACATTGCGCAATACCAACACCACATGTGATTGTACTTTTGTCACATTCAGTAGTTTTCTTATTTTTTTCTCACATTTTATGGTATTATCCTCATATTGTGCAGTACCAACATCATATGTGACTGTACTTTTGTTACATACGGTGGTTCCTTTATTTTTTTTCCTCACATTTTATGGTACCAGTCTCACAAAGCGCAATACTAACATTATATGTGATTGTACTTTTGTCACATTCGGTGGTTTCTTTTTTTTTTTTCCTCACATTTTATATCAACCTCACATTGCGCAGTACCAACATCACATATGACCGTACTTTTGTTACATTCGGTGGACTCTAATTTTTTTTCTCACATTTGACAATTTTATTGTCACATTGGGCAATACCAACATCACATCTGATTGTACTTTTGTCACATTTGATGGTACCATTATTCTTTTCTCACGTTTGATAGTTCTAACGTCACATTGGGCAGTACCAAATCACATATAATCATCTTTTTGTTATATTCAATAGTACTATTATTTTCTTCTAAAAAAAGAAAAAAGAAAAAAGAAAAAAGAAAATAGTCCTATTATTTTTTAGTCACATTAGGCAATACCAACATCATATATGACTGTACTTTTATCGATTCATAATAATCTTGATAATAATTAAAATGTTAACAATGAATTATACTAGGTTACCAAATGCTCACATTTGATAGTTCCATTCTCACATTGTACAGTTCCAATATCACACGTGACAATTCTTTTGTCACATTTGGTGATTCCCTTTTTTTTTTTTCCCACATTTGATAGTTTCATCCTCATATTATGTAATTCCAACATCACATGTGATAGTTCTTTTGTCACATTTGGTGGTTCCCTCATTTTTTTCTTACATTTGATGGTTCGATTGTCACATTATGTAGTTCCAATATCACATGTGACTATTCTTTTGTCACATTTGGTGGTTCCCTTATTTTTTTTTTCTCACATTTGACAGTTTCATCCTCATATTATGCAGTTCCAACATCACATGTGACAGTTTTTTTGTCACACTTGGTGGTTCCCTCATTTTTTTTTCTTCATATTTGATAGTTCCATTTTCACATTATGTAGTTCCAACATCACATGTAACAGTTATTTTGTCACATTTAGTGGTTCCCCTATTTTTTTTTCACATTTGATAGTTCTATCTTCACATTATGCAATTCCAACATCACATTTGACAATACTTTTGTCATATTCGAAAAAAAAATTTTTCACATTTGATAGTTCCATTGTTACATTAGGCAATACCAACATTACATCTGACTGTACTTTTGTCACATTTAGTGGTACCCTAATTTTTTTCTCATATTTGACAGTTTCATCGTCACATTGGGCAGTATCAACATCACATCTAATTATACTTTTGTCATATTTGGTAGTATCATTATTTTTTTCTCACATTTGATGGTTCTAATGTTACATTGGGCAGTACCAAATCACATATAATCATACTTTTGTTATATGCAATAGTTTAATTATTTTTTAGTCATATTAGGTAGTATCAACTTCACATATGACTGTACTTTTGTCGATTCACAACAATCTTGATAATAACTAAAATGTTAACAATGAATTTTTCCAAAATAGTTATAAAATTGAAAATTAAGAAAAATACCCTGGAAATTAAGGATTTTAAAAAATAGTCTTAAAAATATATAAAATTACTAAGATACCCCAATGCCTCAAATATTACCAAAATACCTATATTAACCTATAAAATGACTAAAATACTTTTTTAAACTTTCAAAATTAATAATAATAAAACATTGAAAATGAACAAAGTAGCACTAAAAATACCTAGAATGATTAAAATACTAAATATTTTGAAAATTACCATAATAGCATCAAAACCACTCAATTTGGCCATGTTAGAGTGATATCTTGGATTTTTTTTTTTTTTTTTTTAGTTATTGTAAAGATATTTTGGTCATGTTAGAGGTTTTCAAGACAACTTGATGATTTTTGACATCTCATTGATATTTTAATCAAACACATCTCAGCCTTTTTGGTGCCTTTATGGTGTTAAATTTTCTCAATGAAAAAAAAGGTGACCCAAAGCAAACGTTATTTGTTAGGAAACATTTGCTCCTCTAAATGATTCCAAACAAGCTATATATTTAGGCCACACAATGCTGTGGCTGTGAACTCTAAGGAAGAAAACAATTTAGGCCTTAGTGTGTTTTCTTGAAGAGCTTGAAATTGAAACCTAAAATAAATTTAGGCCTTAGAGCGTGTTCTTGAAGAACTTGATATCCAAAATATGAAGGGAAAGAGAGAGTAAAATTGAGAAGCAAATAAATTATGCATTCTAATGAAAATAGTTAATGATATTCTTGTCAGGAAAAAACAAAAGGAAGCAACCACGCAAAAGCAAAAACACACCAAACCAGCGGCAAGCTATGACTACATTTCAAAGTCTGACAAAATGTGATGCTATCAATACTTAAAAATTACATTCAATATTTCTACAATAATTTTCTCGTCAACTACTTGGTAATTTTACAAATAAAGATCATAGTTGCAGCCAATTAGCTCAAATAGTTGCTCAGAAGCTATAGAAACTTATAATGCACTGAGATTTGGTTTGAAGGAAGCTCTCCATTATCAAATTTAGCTCCTGTAAATTGATAAAGCAAAGGAAAAAAGATTAAAAAATTTCCAAGTAATGTGAATACGAACAAAGTTAACTAATAATGCAAACCTAAAAGAAAAAACAATTGGTTGGATTTGTTGCTCATACAAAACCTTGATGATTGTTTCGGCATGGAAAATTTTTTTGGACCTATAATTAGGCCAGGTACTAATGAATAACCAACATTAGTAATTTCGTATTCTCTTGAGAACTTTGTAAACACTATGTCAAAAGAGAAACAAAGCAAGTGACTTTAGGATATAAATTAAAATAATCATAATGGGACTAAATCCTTTATACCATACCTCCATTTGTGGATTGAGGAAGGGTGCTTGCCAATGGTAATATAGCAGATGCTAATATGACAAGGAATGAACTAGGTTTGATGGCTGGGAACTTGACCTCTGCACATTAAATAAAAAAGAAAAATTAATGTAGCCACTACATGAACAACTAACTATATAGGTAGGAGGAAGGGTATTTAGGGAATGTTGACATGAATTTTTCCTAATCTTTTTTTTTTTTTTTGACAAGGCTCAACTACATAACTTGTTTATACTGAATGTTGACATGGTTGGTGTGCATTAGGAGAATTCACCTCATTACCTTTTCCTCATATACTTCCATCTCCTCTCTACTACGTTTTCATTGAGTGGAAATATCTCTTCCATCTCATTTTTGTCTCTGTTTATTTTTTAAAATACAAACTATAAGAATCTATAGCTAATAAAAAAAAAATTCATGCATGTTATGTCACTATAGCAATCTCGGAAACTAATGTCACTTCAACCCAATAATAACAAGGACAACTAAGAATCCTAATTGGCAAATATTAATCTGTACATAAAAATATCTGGCTTATTCAACTAAAACAAGATAATATTTGTAAATGCATGGCAACGTGCTTTGTAAATCTACAATGTCTTGCCAATAGAGTAGTCACTGTACCATCTCAATGTTTCATAAATTTTAAATGCCAAGGAATGGCTATTACATTTTACTTATCAAAAGAGAAAGATTTCTAAATCCAAGGTATATTACACAAAGATGTCTCATTAAAGATATAACCAAAATGGTTCCAGAAATTATCTCTTGAAAAAATGAGAATTTTTTTTTTTTTTATTTTTTCTACAACTTTGAATTACAGAATTTCCACAACTAGAAAGATTGCATTTTATTTTCCTCGGAATTTCTCAGTACCTTTAGAAGAGTGACAACAATCCAATCCACTAATAATAGGGACAACTACCTCTTGATTGACCAAGGGATAGAATTGATACCTCAAAATTGAAAGTGCAAAGTACAGTAAACCATTTCTAACTCATTCTAGTAATTTAATCACCATTTCCAGCAACAAAATTATACAACTGATACAACCTAACCAAAACAGTCAAACACAAACACAAAGAATATATGTACATGTATATGTGTATACCTTGCCTGTATGACTCTGCAGTGTTCTACAACAAACCAAAGGAGTTTGAAGCTAACTAGGGTCCAAGCCTACGACCTAGCATACCCGGAGCCTGTAAAATTTAATACAAAAACCAACCAAATCTAAGAAACAACCAACACACACACACACACACACACACACACACACACACACACACACACACACACACACACACACACACACAAAGAAAAGAAAAGAAATTTAGTACCACTTTCAACCACACACACACACACACACACACACACACACACACACACACACACACACACACACACACACACACACAAAGAAAAGAAAAGAAATTTAGTACCACTTTCAACCTTAGCAAGCTTAATGGGAAAACTATCTATATTTTGTAGTGGTAAATTCTCCTTGTTATTTTAGAATTTGCGTGTTTTGGCTTTGAGTTAATTGTCACAAGCTTATTCTGAATATCCCTCATTGCGAATTTTGTGACCAGGCTAGTAACAAAATTACCTGATGTCTACCTTCAGTCAAGATTAGATTCAATCACAATGGTGTACCACCTTTACATTATCATCATGAAGATTATAAACAACTAAGAATATGATAAATTATGACTATGGAGCACTTAGATGGATACAAATTATAGTCAGAGAAAGGGGTGACAATTTGGACTACATCATTTACTTCGCATAAATTCAGTTTGAAAATTTTTCAATGCAGTTTGAATGGAATGGTTATATTGATGCTTTGAATATGTAATCTGGACATTAAATTAACTATAGATAACAAAATTTAAGATTTTGATAATTTCTTGGTCTAATAAAAGGAAAAAAAAAATGTTAAAGTCTGTATTTTTAATATTTTTATAGCTACAACTTTTAAAATTTGTATCACTGACTCATACAAGTATCTCCTAGAAATTCCAGCTCATAGAAGCATTTCATCAAACACTTTGCACTTCAACAATTTCTTAACAAAACTAAACCAACCCAATTCCCAGCCGTACAAGCCCACAAAAAATAAGAAGCAAATCAAACAAAACCCACAAACAAATCAAACAGAACCAACAGAGGCATAGATAAACCTAGACAATCCTATCAATATTTTGTGATTCAGATTTACAATTGATGGGAGAGACAAATAGAGACGTTTAAGGGGACAAGATGAATTGAGAGAGACAAGCCCTGGGAACGATGGTGGCTTCAGTTTCAAAACGTAGAAGAGAGCGTTTCCTTGAAGAAAAACGTGAGAGGCTTTGAAATCAAGGTATTTGGATGCCTCAAATCTTGGATGGATTTGGATCAAATCCAAATCCATCTCTTTTTAGGATATCCAAACAAAGGATTTGGATTTGGCCCTCAAATCCAAATCCAAAGATTTGGGAATGCCAACAAATAGATTTAGTGATTTACCCAAGAACATCAGCGATGAAGGTTAGAAAGAAAAAATGGCGAAAGAGAAGAACCTACTTCAGATTAGATGTGATGCGAGAGAGAAGAAGAATCATATGTTTTTTTTTTTTTCTATTTTTGGTTTTATATGTTAACTTGATTGATCGGTAACTGATATCCTGTTAAAATGATACAAACGGCTAAGATTAAAACAAAATAAATCTAATGGCTAAAATTCAGGTGGGTACCGTACCCCCTAAAAAAAAAGAGGGGGTACTGGAAAATGACCCTAAATTGTACGTCTCAGCTTTTAGAGATATATATAAATAGATATAGATATATATATAGATTTTAACAATTACTTGAAATTAAAAAGAAAAAAATGAAAAGTTGAAATCAATTTGGGTAGATGAATAATCAAATATTTGCATTTAAAAGAAATGAATAGTAACATGTTGAATGATAATAGAGTGCATTAACAAGTTTGTCTATTAACTATATTTAATTATTTTATATAAAATAAAATAGAAAAATCATAAAGGAAATTTAAAAAAAAAAAATATATGACATGACTGATAAGGTAACTCAAGTAGCATTAAATTCTACATCTCACCTTTTAGATATAATAATATAATATATATATATATATATATATAGATGGTAGATCCCTAATAGATCTGCAAACAATAATATATCCCTACATATTTTGTCCATACATATTTTGCGGTAGTCGACCATTTTGGCCGTAGTTTGGAGTTGGAGTACAGTAGAGCACTAATATTCCGGACCTGAAAACTGGTTGAAGAATCTCACTTTGCTATCACCGTCACCCCTAAATAGATCAAATAACTTTTATAGCAAAACTGGGGCTGCTTTACACGATATGGGAATATAAACTCATCACCAATATTGCATAGATATTTTAACAACATTTCAAGCATGACAGTGATATGTTCCCCTTTTTGGTTTTTTCTCTTGCAGAATTACAATGCAAAAATCTCAAATTTTGGCTTGGCAATATTAGGGCCTTCTGGTGCTGACTCACATGTGACAACGGGGGTTGTGGGCACATATGGTTATGCTGCTCCCGAATATATTGCAACAGGTAATGGCATTTTTAACAAATTTTATATGTGGATTATGAAGTCCTGCAATTTACTTACATTAATGAAATCTTTATAGTTTCATGGTTGAGATTGATTCACTATTCAGTTATTTCTAAAGATATCCTACCTATTAAGTCTTCATTTGTGTTAGCGATTCTGTGTCAAATTTCTTCTAATTGATTTCAAATACGCTGTATTTTTGCTTTTTGTGGGTTCATTTGAAATTGGGTTAAGGGTTCAAGAGCTAAAAGTGAAGTTGTTGAGAAGCTGTTTTTGCTTGAGCAAATTCGAAATTGGATTTTTGATAGGAACAGAGATAGAAATTAATAAAAGGCTTCCCTTGGGTGGAAGACAAACCATAGTACAATAGCAAAATCTTCAACACCCGGCCTAATGCCAGAAACGTTTATTTAAAGAGCAACAATAGGGACTCTCAAAGGTTTGGGAATAACAAGCCTCTTGAAGTTGAACCTTGTCCACAAGGTTTGTCATCCCAAGCCGTATCTCCACCACCTTCTAAGAATTCTTGATGTGGACAAACTTCAATGACAAAAGCTTGTGAAGTTGCACAGCGATGTCCTGGTGTGAACTTCTCAGTGCAATTAAAGCATAACCCTTTCTCCCTCCGCCTTTGTATTTCCTCCCAATAAATTTTTTTGGTACTTCCAGTTCCATTTGTTTGACTCGTTGGTCTAAGTGTGTTGGTTGGATTGACACTCTGTTCTGACAAGGCTGCCTTATTTGTTTGTGGCTGATCTGCCTTGTTTTGTCATCGCTATCTATCCACACTCTCATCCCTAATTCTAGCTAACTCAATAGCCTTTAAGAATGTTTTTGGTTTGAAAATCTAAATTTCTGAAGCAATGTCATCCTTCAGTCCACCCATGAATGCTCCCACCAATGCCTTTCGAGGCCAACCATTGACCTGATTAGCAAGTCTCTCAAACTCCCATTGGTACTCCCTAACCCTATGTGTCCCACTTTGACATATTCCAGACAAAGCCTCATCAAAATCCTTCGCCTCAGTCGGCCCAAATCGGACTGGCAACTCCTTTTAAAAATTTTCCCAAGTGACTTCAATCTTCTCCTTGCAATACAGCTTCTTCATCCATTGCCACCATTGGTTCGCTTCCCCTTCCAAATGAAAGGCTGCCAACGTGACTTTACAATCTTTAGATGTCCCTTGGTAGTCAAAATATTGCAGTATACGGTCAAGCCAAACTATTGGATCATCACCCAAATACTTTGGAAAATCCGGTTTGGTGGGTCGTGGTTGATCGTGTGTTGTAGTTCTGAATCCAGTTGACTAATCTAATTTCTCTCCAGTGTGTGATGAGGTCCCCTGCTCATCTGATTTTAGGGTTGCGAGAAAATCTAAATTATCATGGGATTTGGACAGCATCTCTTTAATTTCACGCATAGATGAACCAAGAGATTGGGACTTTGTGGTCATCTTTTATGTGCTCTCTTTCAGCTCTTGCATTTCACTCTCTAATTTCTCAATTCGGTCCTTGTTGGTGGCATGCTCAGATACCAAGTTGATAGGAACAAAGATGGAAATTGATAAAAAATAAAAAAAAATAAAAAAAACTTCCCTTGGGTGGAAGACAAACCACTTTATAATAGCAAATTCTTCAACACCTGGCCTAATGTCATAAACGTTTATTTAAAGAGCAACAATCTCCTAAGATAACTAGATATAATTACTAGATAATTATTCAAATATTCAAATAGAGATAAGATACCTAGATAACTAGGACTACTCAAATAAAGATAAGATAACCAATAGAAAATATAAGAAGAAACAATAAGGACTCTCAAAGGTTGGGCAGCAGCAGAACTCTCATGAGACATTTATGTAATACCCCCATCAATTTTGCTCAGTAAGTTTGGCACGTGGCAGCTTTTTGAATTTCAGTTGAGAAGTAACTCGTGGGACCTTGGCGGGATTCTTGCTCAAGCGAAATGGTCGAGCCTATGAAAATTCAATTAAGATCCTCTTTGTTGTAGCAGCCTATACCTAGCCTTTATGTACATCATTTCCCATGAATTTCAACCCAAATTTTCCTATGAGAGTTGAGAGAAACATACCTTTTTGTGAGAGACAAACACCTACCCATTCTCACTACTCTCTCCTTCTCAGCATAGCCAAATTAATCGAGAGGAGATCATTTCCATCACAATCATCAATACCATTGACTGTTGAGAGTTGATGGCCTTCTAGGAATCATTGGAGTATACCCGTATTTAGCCATGGAGGCTTGAAGATGCAATTAGTGATTGATTGCAAATTTAGTAGCTAGATTGAAGAAAGGAATCGGCAGAGTCGATTGCTAGCAATTTGGATGGCTTCAGTACATAGATAGCACTAGAGTTGGAGGGTTTTGTGTATATCGTGTAGTGCAACTATCCATATTAGTGGATCATTTCATTGATGGTGCCGCAGATAGATTTTTCTGCCCATTTCTCAGGTCTTGCTCTTCGATAACACATCCAGTGTTATCTTGTGATTTGTTTTTTGTAGACTGCTCTATTTAAATATGTGCTTTGTATACTTATGAATGTTTATCTTGATGTCCATGCATACTTTTTTTTTAGGGGAATGTCCATGCATTCATGAACTAGGTAATTACTTAAATTCAGTTCAGTGTTAATTTTTAGTTTAGCTTAAAAGTGATTAAGTCATAATTTTAAATTTTGGGTTTAAATATTGACCAAGGTTGGATTAGGTAAATTTCTCGCTAGCCTTTTTTTTTTTCCTTACTAAATGAATATGCTTTTATTGAAACAAAAAGAAATTTGGGCCTTTAAACTTACGTAGGAATAACACTGCTTGGGAGCTCCAAGAAGTTAAAGAACCGAACTTGCTACAACAAAAAACCCACTTAGCTAAGTTGTGGGCAACAAATTAGCTTCTCTTCCAACCATAGATATCCTAGCCATTTAAGGGTGGGAGGAATGATTCTATCAAGTAGATTGATAAAGGATATAAGAGAGCTAAAAAATTCAGATGAATGGTTTATAATATGGTCATTTAAAATTATAATTAAGCCATAATTTGAACAAATGCAGCCTGCTAATACTTGTTATCAAGGAAATCAGCTAATATGCTTGCCATTGTATCATTATTCAACACTCAACAGGTCATCTGCACGTAAAGAGTGATGTCTATGGTTTTGGTGTGGCCCTGCTTGAAATGCTAACCAGCAAGCGAGCAGTTGATGCAAATAGGCGTAGTGGGCAGCAAAATTTGGTTGAGTGGCTTAAGCCATCTCTCTCTAATAAAAGAAAGTTGAAGAGTATTATGGATATACGGATGGAAGGCCAATATTCAACTGAGGCAGCATTACTAGCAGTACAACTCACTCTAAAATGCCTAGAATCAGAACCTAAAAACCGGCCTGCCATGAAAGAAGTGGTGGAGACATTGGAAAGGATTGAAGCAAACAGGTAATAAACAAAAGATTCCAAAATTAACTCTGCTCATTCGAAACCTCACCATCGTAGCCAACAGCCTATTCATCATCGATACACCGAAGCAAGGTGAAGAAAAATGCCTCCACAAAAAAAAAAATATATATATATATATATTTCATGTGAAAATAGCTTGAGTGAATCCCAAGCATTGAACACAACTAGAGCTTGCAATGGTGTGATTGGAGTTGAAAGGAAAAAAGGAGTAACTTTGCATGCTGTTCAAGGATCCTGTGAAGATAAATGGGATGAAGCCAGAAGTAGAACTTCCAATGGTGTGACTGAAGGAGTTGCGGATAGCAAAAAGCAGTGGATGCATCCTACTATAAAGCTGGTGGACATTGAGAAGAACATGTACATGGGAGTGGCACCTGACCCAGATATCCTTATCCGAACTTCTGGAGAGAACCGCCTCAGCAATTTCCTCCTTTGGCAGACTACTAATTGTCCATTGTACTCTCCATCTGCACTGTGGCCGGAGATAGGTTTATGGCATTTGATATGGGCAGTATTGAACTTCCAACAAAGTCACTACTATTTTGAGAAGAAAAGGAAGCAGTTATAAATTCTTTAGGCCACACAAACCTTACTAGTTTAGTTTGTGCCATAATCACACTGGGACCATATTCGAATAGCTATCTGAGCTTTGGAAGCTTGAGCAGTGGGTTGCATTGATGCTGATTGTAAGAATTTGTTTAAATGGCCAGGCCTGTAGAATTGTGTTTGCTTATAGAACTTAAATAAAGCATCCTTACTTTTTTTTTTTTATCTCTCAGAGATTTCATAAAATGGGCCTGAAGAATTGTAGTTGCTTATAAAACTTAAATAAAGCATCTGCACGATTTGTTTCTTTTTTAAGTGAAAATTGAAAATAGTAGATAAAACTTACAAGTGTTAATCTCAAACCCTTCTTAAAATAATGTGAATATTTTTTAACAAAGTATAGTTTATACAATATATTAGATTTTTCAAATTAAGCTATTTATATTTGTTATTTGAAAGTGTTTTAAATTTAGTAATAATTTTTTCAATGAAATATAATGCATTTTACATTCAATTATTATATAAGGCGAGATATTTTGTAAATAATGTAATGTGTAGTTGGAATTTATTTCTAGTGTCCCTTACAAATATTTTTTCCTCTATACGTCTTGAATGACCTAAAAAGAAATCATATATAAGTAAATGGTTCAACTTTTATACGTCTTGAATGTCCTAAAAATAAAATAAAATAAATATAAGTAAATCCATCACCTATATTACCAAAAAAAAAAGACTTTAATAATATAAGAAAAATATAATTTTATCAAAATTTATCAACATTATGTTTAGGAAGTGACATAATTGCCAATGAAGCAACTTATCTTTTCACACAAACCCCTCCTCCTAAGCATCATCAAAGTGGACTGAATGAACTGAAATGAACCAAATGGATTGAACTGGACCGAATTGGTCTGAAATTGACTGATTAACTGAAATAGACCAAATGCACCGAATTGGACTAAAATGGACTTAATTGGACCGAACTGAACATAAATGGACCAAACTAAACAAAATGAACCGAAAACCAAAATACTACGTTGATGTAGCTCAACAAGTACGTGACAACAATAAATGTTACGCTTTAACTTTTAAATATATATAGAATATAGATGAAATTTGAATCCATGTCCTTTATTCAATGATAAGAGACTACTAATTTTAGTTTAGTTAATTAGAATCCACTACTTTGTGCAAAAGACTTTACCAATTACGCTAATTAAATCCAAAATTATATACACTACCTTAGCTATAAACAAGTATGGAATTAAAAATATCAATTTCAAGTTTAGAGTTTGACATTAACTGCAAATTTGATTCCAGTGAGCTTTGCTGCCAATGCCAGCTTACTAATCTAAATTCTTTTGTTACATTTACAATTGGTTTTACACAACATTTGTAAGAAAAGTAAAATGGTGGTTTAAGAGATACAGCATAAAGTGACAATATACAGTTGTTACACAAATGTGAAATAAACACATAAAGTGGTTTGACACTTCTGAGGTTTTGAATTCAGCCGCAAACACTTAGAATTCCTTAATGGGAGTAGATGGCACTCAATGGATTTTCTAGAATGGTAGTAGATGAGCCTCTAGAATCAATTTTAGTCCAACCTTTCAAAGCGAGTATCCTATTTTTTTGTTAAAATAATTTTGCTTCGTGTTACTCTCACGTAGCATTCAAGCTCTAGGGGTGACGGTGACGAAATATTGGACCACGACAAAATGTAGACTCGTCGAGTCGAGACAAACAAAGAAACAATAGAAAGTGATAGTCATAGTCGGCTGCGTCGTGTCGTGTACACTGCTCTATGGAGTATGGACTACGAGTCTACGATATTCCACTGAAAAATTATAAAACCATCTCATTGTTCACATGCAGATGGTGAATAGTACAAAAAAAGTAATAATTCTTTATAAAAGTGACAAATAATTAATAATAATCTCACACGTCAAATAATGGTGGCAAAAATTATAGTAATCAATATATAATACTATGCGACTCGGTTGAAGTTATTGCATTTTTCTTAGTAATCAATGACAGCTACATCGTTTGAAAAGAAAGCTCCCACCTAAAATTGACTTTTCATATGAAGCCTTTAAGTGACTTTTAATATGAAGCCCTTAAGCGGGATTCGTTGGACCATGGGTCCTCCTCTATTTTCCCTGCGCGACTTTGCAAATGTATAATCAATAGTCTGTGTGGTTGAAAAATCAATACATAGGACGGTAGAGATTTTGCTATTGACTGAGTCAAGCCTATTTGATGACACATTTGTTCTCACCAATTGAGAGCGTTACTTGTTCGTGTCAAGCAATTAAAAGGTCTATAAAGAGAGCCCCGCATATGAAACAACTTCTTACTTGTGTTCTGGTCCTCCCTAGTCCCTACACTAGTAAACTCAGCTAAAAGATACTGCCATGGCTCTCTCTTTGCAAAACAGAGTCCTTGCTATTCTATTATTTGCTCTCCTTTCATTTAAGGCCACCTCCAGCTCCCACCACCACCACCACCACCACCATGGGCTCAAATCCCTCCACTTTTCTCTGTTTCAACATGAAACAATAAACAGAACTGGGTACATCATAGTGAAAGGTGTGGCAGGACCAGGCGTTAGTCAAACCACAACGCCTTTTGGAACCTTATTTGCTTTCCAGGATCCAATGACTGTCACAGCCAACCGAACTTCGAAACTGGTTGGAATTGCAGAGGGGACTACCGTTACCTCTGGCCTGGATGGGCTTAGGAGCATCTCCATTGCTAAGATCACTTTACGTTTGAAGAACCACTCAGGTTCAATTTCAGTTGTTGGAGGCACACATAACATAAAGCCCTCTGATCATCCAGTTGTGGGAGGCACTGGTGATTTCTTGTTTGTGCAAGGTTATATTACATCATCTCCGGTCAACCTCAAGGGCTTAACCGTCACCTACAAGATCGAGTTTCACCTGTACTGGCCCCCATATGCTACTCACACTTCATCATAAAGAGCTTGCCCCTCTAGTGAAAGATGTTGCCACTAGTCACTTATTGTTTCACTGTTCCAGATTTTCATTAGCTTCGGTTGTGAAAATGTCATTTTCTCCAAAAATGTAGACAAAGCTCAATTTTCTTTTAAGAGTGATATTTTACCTTTCATGCAATGTTTTGTTTTATCTTTTCATTTTTAATTTATTTTCTTTTCCTCATAAATTACCAAATGATTTCATCAGAGATAGAAAAATGTACAAAATGAAAAACAATCAATCAGTTTACCCAGAAAAAGGAAAAATTATCAATCACGATGCTATTCCACTTCGACCAGCCTACCCAACATATTAAACACTTCCCCTCGTTTATCTTACAAGAAAGAAAGAACATTATCTTAATGCTTTTCTTTTCCATTATTATTATTAAGCTTTTCTTTTCCATTATAAATGGTAATTTGAGGGCATCTTTCATTTTCAAATCCAGGAAAAAATAATAATAATTTAACAATACAATAATGTAGTAACTCAAACTATCAACTTTTACTTAACACATTACAAGCATGGGAGCGACAGAGGAACCTCTCCAACATTACAAGCATGGGAGCTTTCATCTTTCACTAACAAAATTAGCAACAACGATGTCCACTAGGAAAATCAATTATACAAATAAAAGAATAATAATGACAAGAAGACAAATAGAATACAACAATTGCTTAAATTATATCCCAAAAACTTACAAATATAACCAACCAGGAATTCGTAGCTACACTTAACTACAAAATCGTGTGAATGAATAAATATTAGTTAGCAGAAAGATTAAAATTTCACACAAAATTGGAATCAGTCAGACCCAGAATCAACAAGGCTTGTGCAGACGAGGACGGTTGCAGAAAATCCTGCCATTGGCCCTCACAAATGCTGCTAAAGCTACACTCAAGCCTGCCCACATAAACGAAAAGAAAAAGTGCCGAAGATCGTATTGACCTGAGGAAAAGAAAAATGAAACATCATCATCCAAAAAACAAAATTTTCCCACATTAGCAAAAATAATGTCTTTTAGACTTGCAACTCCAACAAAGGATGCTCTATACGGTTCTTTACAAGCCCCCTCAAGTGAACAGTAGCACAGAAAAATACTTAAAATTAATGCATCAGTTTATTCTGAAGTTAGCTACTATTTCTTCTTGTTAAACAAGCAATACTCCACTGACCTTGCCTCAATGACATAGTTGCGAAAAAGAACCCAGTCAAAACCAGTGATAAAGCCAGTGGAAAGGACTGCAAAAAGAAATAATCCCAGGTTAGAGTTTGAGATACGAAGATAATTACAAGAAATATCTAGAAATCGATAACAAAAATATAACATTGTTGTTGAGGAAACCAGTTTGATAAATCTCCGCATCCACTAAAGTCTTAAGAACTGTTTCAAAATGAGCAACAACGAAATCGAGTATACGTCCCAATGTGAAATAAAGAACAGAAAGGATGCAGTTAAAGGAATAGTTACAAGAAAATAAATATTTTGAATTAAATTAGGTAGATATTTTATTTTTGTTGAGAAAACTAGTTGGAAACATCCTCCACAAAAACTACAAATTCAAGAACTGATGTATTTAGACTCGGTGGAGAATGAAATGAGATGCACATCCACGTGTATAAGCAAGCTTTACTAAAAATGTACTAAAATTTGTGGCCTTAAAAAAAAATTATTGGCATTTGGCTTGTACTCACAGCTACAGCCTCAAGGCCTCCTCCTTTTTGAGATGGGGTAGTCATATCTCGGCCAACAGAAACAATATAATGCCCTTGAAGGAGATCAATTGCGTCCTTCAGATGTTCAAAAATAAGAGAACAGAAAGTTTAGTTTCTGATAATGTTGCAGAAAGAAATCACAATCTCTTCACATAAAGGATGTACAATGTGACCATACATAGCTTGACAAAAAATGAGATCTTGCAAGAATTACAAGGCAAATTATCAAATGAAAAGGACTGCACAACACAAAGCAAATCACCGCTTCAACTCTTACATATCGAATTATGTAAATGCACATAGAAACAAAGCATGCTATAAGAAATGAAAATCATTCAACAGATCAGCACATAGTTCAAGTGTTCAATAAAGTCTCAGTGCAAAAGATAGCAACAGACCACCAAATTTCTGGGTCAAGTTCTTTTGTGTGCGTGTGTTGTTGGGGGGG
>NW_027069532.1:92778-194153 GCF_002906115.3 Quercus suber | reverse complement strand
TATATAAATAAATAAAATTGTGTGCCCTCTTGGTAAATATGATTTTTTTTTTTTTTTTGGCAAAGTAATCTCTTTGGATTCACAACAAATTTTGTTGTTGTAAGCTGTAACTGGCCATTTTATGTTGAACATTATGATTAAAGTGTAATACTAGAAATTGTAGTTTTTTTTTTTTTTTTTTAGTCCTGAATAGAGTGGAAATTGCCTCAAGTACTTAAATGGTATTCTATTATTTAGAGTAATTTTAGAGACATAAATTTTTTTTACAAATTTTTATACAATTTTATAAGGTAACATTTGTGATTGGAACTTCTCTTTCATAAATAGACTTACAATTAATATTATTTTTATTATGTATCAAACATAATAAGTTTTTTTTTTTTAATGATAATAATTCTTTATCATCAACCTAAGATACCAATCAATTTTTAGTGTAAATGAAAATTAAATTTCAAATTTTTTATTCAACCATTAAAGATTTTACCAGTTGAACTAACTAGAACTCACAACCACAATAAATTAGTATGAAAAAAGTTTGTAAAAAAAATGGTTGTAACTCATGGAGGAAGTTATTTATGAGTTATTAAAAACAGGATAGATGGCCAGTTGAACCTAATGCTGAGATTGGGCCACTACTACTTCTTCTTCTATCTAATAGGCTTTTGAGCCACTTCTTCAATTAGCTTATTAATGCACAAAACGTCAAAACCTAACCATATCCGATTATGTATCAAAAACAAGTAGAGCCGACAGTGATAGACCATGGTTTTTTCCCTCCTCCGAAGGCAAGTAAAACAACAACAGTTGTAGTAGTACAATTAACAATCTAGGAATCTAAAACAACTGCTACAACCAATCTACAACCAGAAACTAGAAAGGGCGGGTAGCAACGCCAAAACAAACGGCCACACATGTGAACCCCACTACTCCTTTCATCTTTTATATATATGTGGCTCTCTGTCTCCCACTTTTGTGTCTCTCTCTAATGTCGTCACTCCTCTCAGTAACTTATTGTTCCCTTCCTTCTTGTTTCCACTTTCCTAAATTGTCCCTCTTCACTTATATATTATATTCCTGCTTTTTTTTTAATATCTGTGAAGCATGCCCATGACTTTTTGTGTTTGATCATTTTTTTTTTTTTGGCAGGTTTGAAGTCTCTCCTTGGTCATCCAGATAGTTACTCATGGTCATTTGATTTGAAATTTTATGTAAGTCCTTATTATATTTCCTTGGATAGTAACGGTTTTTATTTATGCACTATTACACTTTCCTTTGTGTTTTTTTTTTTTTTAAACTCTTAAATCCATGGAACAGAATAAGAAAACAAGAAGACATTAAATTTTAGTTTTATTTTTATTTTTTAATGTTTTTGTTATTTGGGTTTTCATGTTTTATGGAAATTAAAGCATAGATATAGTTCTTTTCCATTCTTTTTTTTTCTTTCCTGCATTTTTTTTTTGGCAATTAAGTGGAGCCTGAAAGGAAAGTTTCATATTATATAGAGAAATTTCTCTAGTGTGGTATTGAATCATCAACAGCTTGAAGTTATATACTGTTTGATGCTTCAAAATGGGTTCCTCAGTATTTGGGCGACTTGGGATGTCCTCACTACTGTTTGATGATTGCTGCATGTACTTCATTTTACTATCTATCTAGTTTTAGTCCATCTTTGAGTCTGTTGTTCATGTGTCATTCTTACAAAATCGGCTGGCGCGAACTTGAAGAGTCCAAGGGGAAATCGTCCCTAATCTGCTGACTAGATAACCTAGTCACTCTGTACCATCCAGATGGTATGAAAGTGCAGTTAAAAGACTGATAATAAAGTATGATCCGATTAAATTTATTATGCTGCAAATGGGAGGCAGATTTTTAATATGCCAAATTCCAGTGTCTGTGAGTTATTTGTTGGGAATTGGGGAGGGGGGTATTGCTAATATGGTCATAATCCAACTTTTCAAGTTCTAGACAAGCCCGAATGGATGTTTCTGGCTAAGCTATTTCATTGAGATATTGCTATTTTCCAGTACATTCATCCTTGTGTCTTTTCCAATTTCTTTGATTTATTCTTTACTTTCTGGTGGGCAAGGATTTTCTAAAACTATGGACTGAAGTTGTATTCCCAACTTCTTGAAGTTGTAGACACACGCCTGAATGGATGTCTCTGACTAAGCTATTTCATTGAGATATTGCTATTTTCTATTATATGCATCTGTGTCCTTTCTGATTTCTTTGCTTTATTCTCTACTTTCTGGCGGGCATGATTTTCTAACAATACAAACTAAAAAGTTTTGTTCCTCTTGAACAGGCTTATTTTGGCACTGGGAAGGTTGTCTGCTAGTTCATATAATGGAGAAAGATAGAGGTGACAGGGCAAACCAATTTTTTGGAGGTCTTGGTAGTTTTTTGAGAAAATGCATTTTTAAAATTTTGTCAGTGGGTCCCATTCCCAATCACATTGCCTTCATCATGGATGGAAATCGAAGGTATGCAAAAAAGCAGGGCATGGAAGAAGGGGCTGGCCACAAGGAAGGGTTTTTGGCTCTCATGAAGATACTTAGTTACTGCTATGAACTGGGAGTGAAATACTTGACAGTATATGCCTTCAGCATTGAGAATTTCAAAAGGAAACCTGAAGAGGTTCAATGCTTGATGGATCTAATGCTGGAAAAGATTGGTGAGTTGCTCAAGGAAGAAAGTGTTGTGAATCAATATGGTATCAGACTATATTTTATAGGTAACCTGAAGCTTTTGAGTGAGCCTGTCAGGGTCGCAGCAGAAAAGGCAATGGCAGCTACTGCCAAAAACACCAAGACTGTGCTTTTAATCTGTGTGGCCTATACTTCTTATGATGAAATTGTGCATGCTGTTCAAGAATCTTGCAAGGAAAAAAGGAATGAAATTGAAACACTGTATGCAAGTAAAGTTAGCAATGGTGTGACTGAAGGAGTTGAAGAGGGTGAGATAAATGGAACCACTGAACATGATGTTCAAGGATGGGGGGTGGTGTGTGGTGGAGGAGAGGTTCAGAAAGAAGTGGATACATATTGATAACAAACATAAAAAGTTTGATGAAAGCCTACAATTTCTAAAACTCCATTTGAGTATCTATAATTTGAACGAAGAAAGAAACATACTAACCTGTTTTGTTCCATCACAAAAGTTATTCAAATAATAGCGTGCAAGGGCATTCCATCCATCCATAAGGATCCCTTGGATTGTCCGCTGGCCATATCTATAATCCAACCAAACAGAACCAATTTATTGTACAGGGGGAAAAAAGTTCCATGCTATACATTAGTGCCATTATCCTTGTATTCATATAGATATCATCATCTTTATGATGACAGTAGGGCATGTGGTTTTAGTCAGAATGATGTATCCAAGGAAATTATTCAACCAAAAGTATGAAATATTGCAAAGGTGCAAAACATAAAAGAAGAAATAATACACTTATATCAAAATGCTCCATTCAATGAAATACAGCAAAATGCTCCATTCAATGAAATAATACACTTACATCAAAATGCTCCATTCAATGAAATACAGCAAAAGGCATGCCATTTCATACACATACTTGCAGATAAACTCATATTCAACTTATAAAATCAAAATTTATCCACCTTCCAGTCAGAAAATGCTAGACAGACTTTTTCATCCATGAGCTTCAATAAACCAACAATGGAAGAGCACGTAGACATGAATGTAAAAATAAGTTTCAGAGTAGATCCATGGAAAAGTACCTGACAAAATCTCCTTTCAAAGCATGAGTGCCAGAATATTGAAGGCTTATATCATCCCCATGATTAGCCCACACTGAAGATACAAAAACAGGTATTAGTAAAATCCAGACTTCACATAGTAGGAGAACCATGCAAAATATGATGAGGAAAGTAGAAAATAACCACAAGTAATACGATAGCGAACATCATACTATGCGACAAAAAAATTAAAGTACTCACAGACTTTAAAGCTATCATCAAACTTTGGATGTGAGCTGATAGTTTCTTCAGCACCAAAAACACCAAGCCTTCTAAGTTGGTACTCCAACATTTTTCGGCCTATCATGCTCTGCAACCATATCTTAGAACATTTACTCTTGCATGATTAATTAGTAAATAAATGGTTAACAAAGAAAACCACAGGATAGTTTTTTTTCCATCATATTCTAAACTTGAGAGATGAAAACTAGAAATACCCAAGGATAAGGGAAGCGCATGCCTCACCTGCAATTTGAAAAACTTAAAGTAGAAAAAGACACAATACACCGATGATGACCTACAAACTTTTTTCCTAAATTTCAAGAACATTATTCTGGGATAAAGATTAGAGTTTTAATTACTAATTTCTTAGATCTCCCTTTGCAGTAAACAGAAGTCATAGTCTACATATGCAAATTTCAGCAGAGGCATAATTGTATGAGCTGTTTAGCTGTTTTCTATGTGATTGATGTTAACCTACCTGGGTAACATTCGTACGGTCTAAGCAATCAATACAATTTGTTCGCACAACTCCAAGTTGCTCCTTCATTTTCTCACCCTTTTCATTCAACAAAAGGTACCTTAAAATTGAAAACAAGCAAGCGACTCAGGAAATTAATTACACACTTATTTGGACCACGTATTGGGCACATAAAATCAGTTATGGAAAATGCTTCTTCTTCACGTATTTTCATGAGAGAATCTAGTAGATAACTGAAAAAGCATATCTCAAAAAAACAACCCATGAAAGCATGACATGTCAATTGTTATTGTGCTGTAGTGTTTTTAGTCATTGCAACTCTAAAAACACACAAAAAGGAAGATAACAAAGCACAAATGATTAATGTTAACATCAGTATGTCAACTACACATTTTACATAACAAGGACACTCCAGTCTATGAGTCCTTATAATTGAACCAAATGCCTCATAGCTCTGCCATGAAGCAACATAAATGTATAGATCTAAAAAGACCAAGTTATGTATATGTTACCATAGGAAGGAAAACATACCCGTTTCTCTCGATGAAATCTGAAATTTGCTCATAAAGGATTGAGAGGCGCTCAAAATGAACATGCCCGCAAATATGATGAAAATCGAAGTGCAGATATCTACAATGTTGAGTAGGTCTCAGCATGAGATCAAACAAAATAATATATACATCAAATACACAGTTTTATATTTTTCTAATGTTAGTATCAAGAATTTTTACCTTACATCATCACTAACAACATGCTGCATTGCACCTGCATATTTTTCACTTAAGCGTCCTTCACCTCCATGCTGAAAAGTGACAAAGGTAGCATAAGAATAAATAGCTTAAATAGTTACACTCCTACACATACACAAATTTACACATGGGGAAGATTTTGTACCGTGTTGACAAGATCAACAGCGAAAACAGCCCCATATTTTTTTCTTAAATCCAGAAAATGTCGCTCAACTACTCGAGGCTGTATACAGTACAGCATAGTCAAAAACAAGTAGAAAGCATTCATTTGCAATCTAACAATGCCATAAATGAACAAATAATACAACACTCACAGCTTCCTCAAGTTTAACAATTTGAAACTTCGGCTTATATGTCAAATCTACAATTTGCTCCCAAAGCAATGGAATTGACCCCCGAACCTGTTAAAGGCAATATAAGGGCAAATAAGACTAGACAACTCGGATAACAAGCAAGCATAATACACTACCGATTCTGCTAAAATACTTTCAACCATTTACTTATAAAAAGATATCCTAAATATTCATTTTGTCAGATTAATGGTAAGCATTCCCACACACCCTGATTTTGGCTGTTTAAACGTTGATGTTCATTATAAACCACTAAATGACATAAAACCCTCCTTTTCTCCAAAAATATGAGAGGACTAGAGTTTACTCTCATGGTCACAAGAATCAGACAAAAATTTGGGTGAGTTCCAGCTCTATTCTGAGCACCTTTAAGTATAGATATCCTTATTTTCATGGTCCAAACTCGTGCCATCCACTAAAGTGGCAATAATGTATCAAAGGAGAAATTTTAACGGGTGATCATTTCATATCAAGGTAGGGGGTAATCACAATATCTCATGATGAGTGTTAACTTCAAATCAGCTTAAATTTACATTATCTAAACATTTTCATTCCACTGGGAAATAGTCAGGGCTCACTGCTTATTCCAAAAGCACATAAGCTATTACATTTGAAAGCGGGGAAACAAATTCAAGCATCTCTTTTCACTCTGCTTCTTTTCAAAATCTGAGAGTGAAGAAACTAAATGTTTTTCAAAACCTTGTAGAGATCACCAAGACATTGTTAAAAGGAAACAAATTCAAACAACTACTTGTAAAGACAGTAACTGGTAATTTTGGAGGGATTCAGTTCTTAATACATATCGAGAATGCAGCATCCCTCAATTTATTGGCAAATTACTAATATCTTTGTTCACATTGATTGTCAAATGTACATCTTGAATGTGTTACTTCTTTTTTATGGTCTTAAAAATTTTGTTCTGTACTATCTAATATAATGATTTTAAAAACTAATAATTATACTGCCTACCATACTATGCCACAAGATCCACTCTAACATTCACAAAATATGATATCCACAGTGCTTTTGTCAAATATCATTTACCCTTTATGTTTAGCATTTAGGATTTAGGACTGTATATTTGTAATGATATTTTTTTTTTTTTGATAAGTATATTTAGGATTTGTAATGATATTTGTATAAACAAAAAATAACTAAAAAGTATATAAAACATTACCTGAACAAATGATGCTGTATATCCATTAAATTGCATAATTTGCTCGGATTCCACAAAATTAGCAACATACCCATCGGAATCAGCTCCTCTTCTCCACATCCGAGTGCCTTGTAAGGAATGCAACTATTATTTATTATACTAGCAAGAGGATATAAGGCCAATACTTAATGCCACTTTGAAAAGGAAACGGTATAATGCATTTCACTGTGCATTGATGAGAATGTGGCTAGGTGCTCCTGAAACTTCATTAGCACGTGGTCACTTTTTAATCAGGCTATCAGTCAGCAAGCATGTGTTAAGTTGTTAGCACTCAGCACGTAAATTTTTCTCATTAGAGACCTCTTTGGATAGTAGATCATTTCATATGGCATCAAAGCATATGTCAAGATTGGAAGCATCTGTCTCTCAAATTGTTTGTGATGGATCTTTTTATAGTTTCTATTATGATGGAAATTTGGTCATTGCCCATGTAATGTTCTTCAAAATGTTCACAGGGTCAAATTAAGTGCATGGTTACAAAATTGTAAAATGCAATAAACATGCCCCTCTCTTGTCAAAAATGGTTAGTTACTGATACAATTGCTAGATTGGCATTGATTTAGAAATGACCTATTTTTGGATGAGTAAATTACAAATGATATTAAAATTAAAGCTTTACAAATGATCCAACGATCAAAACCTCTTGATGTATAATAGACCCTATCAGACCCTCACATATATTTTATCCCAGTTCCTATTAGAATTAATATGATCCTCTATGAGTTAGTTGCAGCAAATGGTGCATCTCGAGGGAAAGGAATGCAAGGAACCTTGAAGGGTGTGAGAGGTGGAACCTCACCAGGGAAGAAGCCCTTTGGACCTAACCCTGGGGAGTAAACCAGGGTGCATCCTAGTGTTTTCTAATAAAACTAATTAGTTATCAAAAAGTTAGTTGCTGCAAGTGAATAGTATTGGTATAATGGTGAAAAAATTAATAATTCATGCAGATAAACTTATTAAATCAGTAGGAATTACTAATTTCCTGGAGTTCTTCTGTATAGAATATAATACTGAACTAGTCTTTGTGAAAACAGTAATGATAACCATAAATGAACAGACCGAGATACATATTAACAAAATAAAAAGGTAATATGGGCTTTGAATACCATTTCTCCTAGTACATCTCCTCGCAACCAGAGTAACATCAATAACATCTTCCCCAATGGCTGCTTGAAAGTTATTAAAGCTTGATGAACAGTTAAGGAAAAACTTGAAATAGAAAGAATCAACCAGCATTTATATGAGCCACTAAACTATAAATATACACTCTCATGTGACACAATCAAAAAACTGAATCCAACAATGAGATAAGGATATTCCCTTGGACAACAGGTAGTATGTACGGATCAAGCTGTGCATAGGGAACCATATAAATGTTAGCAGTCAGTAAAGTATACATGTAAAAGGACTGACAACAACTTTGGCATCAACCTGACCTTGTTATCTATGAGCACTTCCAACATATAGTTGTTCCATAGAAATCGAGGTTCTGCCTGTAGCAAAAAAATTAGTGACATTAGCAAAATCCCCATTTACTGGAAATCTAAAATTACAAAGAAACAGCAATGAAGCTAAAACATAATGATGACAGAGATTGAAAATCATCATTCAGACATAATTGTTGGCAAAACCTACATAAGAAATCTACCTTCTCACTTCAGACCCAGCATATACTAATATCTTAAAGAAAAAAATCAGAAAACAAAAGAAAAGCAACTACTTCTAAGATCAAGGCTTACTTGTCTCCAAAGAGGAAGCAATTTTGACTCATCACCCAGATCATTTAATCGCTGTGCACTGCAGCACCCCCAAAAAAAATCATATTTTGTGTGAAGGCCATCATTTGCAAAAGTTGAGAACATAAATAAAATTTAGTGTCTCCGTCAGTTACAAGTAGAATATTCTGTGTTGTAAGATTAATCCCCTTCTAGATAATTACATCTTGATTTGGTTTAAGCGTGAATAAATCTAAGAATTGACCTTATGTACAAAGGCCAAATAAAGAGGTATTAAAATACTTTCTTTTTTGGAAGGGGAGGGGGGCCAGCTCTTTGTTGCCAATCCACTTTAGGTAAGAACATTTGTTTGTTTCCCAGACAATTAAGAATGGACAAATTCCACGAAAGCGGAAAAAAATGCTGACCTCAGTGTTAAATTGGTTTCGTATGAGAAGTACAGACCAGAAGTCTTCTCTGCAACATTTAGCAGCCCAGAAAACTCAGTCTCCATCTTTTTCTGCAAGGAAGTTCATATAACAATTACAGAATTGAAATCAAATTCCATCCATATAAGACAAATAAACATTAAAGCAATAACTTACCTGCTCTGCAGGGGAATTTTCAAGAGAATGATTACAGGGAAAAATCTTCAGGGATGAAACTTTAAAGATAGGATGCCCCAAGTAAGATCCAACACATTCATGCTCGGTTATAACTATTAAATACGAACCTAAAAGTATAGAAGAATATTAAAAAATCAATATAATCAAACAAGCTGCAACTCCAGTGCAATAATTATATTAGAATAAGAAACTAGATGCATATACATTTGATTTAATCTTTCCTTCCTCTGTTTTAGGTTCTATTTACTCCACTAGTCTTACATGGCACCACAATTCTGCCAATCAAATGTGTCATATCCCCAACAGTCAGGAATAATGTTTCAATGTGCCTTTATGCATGTTTTTGGTTCATCTGTCTCTTATTACCAAAAATTTATGCACTGTAATATGTAATTAATCTTCCCAACCATGAAATTACTACCCAACTACCATTTTGAAGAATTAAATATGAAATAAAACCCTCAATAACAATCAATGAACTGAAAACAACTACTGAGAACATAAATAGCCATCAAGCATCGTTTGGTGTATAGCACATTTTGGTGAGATAAAAACAAAGTGGGTTTGACTTAAGCTGTACCTAAGAAAATAAGCTGGCTTAATTTATAAATTAAGCTGTAACAAATGGCACCAATGCTCTATAAGCCGCTATAGTTAATGTACGATATCATAAATTGAAAAGGGACAAAAATCTTATGCAAGCAACTAATTAGGGAAAAATGAATTTAAAGTAGTAAGTCAAGGTTCTCTATCCTAAAACACACAAGAACATGTTTTGAGCATTTGAAAAGATATTTTACCTGCCAAGAGCTTTAGCATCCCAACAACACCAAAAATTGGCCGAACTTTAGGAACAGAGCTGGATTCTGGAAGCTTATCTGTAGGGTGATCAAAGAAAGACCCATCAACTAAAATATTCACCATTAACACTCTAAACAACGCACAACTAACAGAAATAGAAACTGAGAAAGACTAACAATAAGTCTAGACGCACAAAATTTTTCACTAACTGTTGGCATCTATATAATAAGAGGGACAAAGTTTAGCTCCAAATTTGTTTAGAGCTATCTCCTCCAACCCATTACATGGCGATTTATAAGACTATCCATGTGTATATTTACGCAAGTTCATGCCTCGTTAAAAATGTCATGTGACTAAAACTACACATAGAATGGTCTCTTCAATCATCACACGGGCCCACTACTGACAACACTTTTACCTAATAAAAGCAATGCTAATAGTAGGCCATGTGAAAGTGATAACTCCAATCATAATTCGCTGTCAAAACAAGTTGTGAAAAATAATCGAGTCCCTAACATTACTCGAACATCAATAACAATCATTATCAACTCACCAATGAGACTCATTGAGCCGTCCTTCCGACTAATCACCAAGGAGGAACCACAAGAGCCATCAGTGGGCTCAACAATATACTGATCCGGAAACTCCCATAGACGCAGACGTGAATATAGCTTTTTACTAGAATCAGCCTTCTCCATCATTATTGAAACCTAAATCCACTTCCAAACAACAACAACAACAAAAATTCAATTGCATAGCCAGTTAAATAAATTCAAATTTCCTCTCACCTACACAACAGAAACTGTTTTTTTTTTTTTTTTTTCATTTCATTTTGACAAATTCAATTTCATCTCTGATTTCTGCTTGGCAGCCAAGAATCGTTTGAATTTCACTAACAAACAACAAGAAACGTTGGATACGATACCTGAACGACGAAACCGATCGGAGATCGCACGTGAAAACTTACACTACTTTCCGTAAAAGGAAAAAAAGGAGATCCAAATCGAGATTTGGAAAATGAATGTAAGGAAAGAGGATTTAGTTTTCGCGGAAATTGGATTTCGCTAGTAATTTTTTCAATCAGAGCAAGCGCGAATTTTGGCTAAAGTGGTGCACGGCCCAGCCCAAGCCCAACGAATTTCCCAGCTTCTCGCTCGCACCTGAAGAATCTGTTTTGTTACAAGTGGCATGTTTTTATTCGTTAATGGGGGTTTGTGGGTCCCAATTCATAGTCAATGGGAGATTGTCTTTTTTGAAGAATCTCGACCGTTGGATCTGAATACCTCCTGTTCAACTTTGACAGCTCGGATATTACTGGCACTTATTATGCCCAAAAAGGGAAATACAGAAAGGCAGAAATTGCATGCTATTAATTACTTAAAAGTAGTCAAAAAAAAAATTTAATTGGTAACTTTGCCATAAAATATATTAAAAAAAAAAAACTTCATCTACCAATTATATTTAATTCCTATTGGTTGTAAGTTCATTTTTAGAATTAATCAAGATTGGTAACTTCATTATGTGTGGTTCTTTTAAAGTTTTTTTTTTTTTTTTTTTTCTTGAGGGGGTGGTTCTTTTAAAGTAAAAAATTAAAATTTAAAAACAGAATAACCTTGATTTAAAAAAATATATATATATTAATGAAGAATGATAACTCTGCCATAAAAGAGAAAAATCAAGTTATAAACCAAATAAATATAGTATTATTTGGGTTAGGAATTAAACATACAAGGCTTACACCTAATTATTTCCTTTTCCGTAATTACTTAGCCAAAAATGTAAAATTATTACGGAATGTGACAAAGCTATGTCCACAAATAGAAAGCTAGCTGTGTTTTTTTTTTTTTTTTTTTACTTGAAGATAAAAGCTAGGTTTCTTCTCCAAAAAGAAAAAAAGAAAGAAAGATAGAAGCTAGGTGTAGTTCTCAAAATGCCAAAACTAAGCAACAACATATTGAATAAATTTATTAATTATTTTTATCTTGTGTTTATAACGCATCAATTTAAAAAAATAATATTTTTATTAGTTTGTACCATTATATATCGTTAATGTTATAAATTTTGTAATAGATTTAGCATCACTATTTTAATAAACAAACCAAGTCAAATGCATTTTGAGGATCGCAGTTAACAAATAAAAATCCTAGTTGATTATTAAACAATACCATTGATTTTTAAAATTAATGAAAACTCATAACTTTGCCAAAACTAAGAGTAATAGGTAATGAACCAAATAGCATTACTATCAGTTGTTATGAGAACCGCCGCCCACAAACACTAAACTATTTATGTGTTCTTCTAAAATTACTATATATTTTATTACTTATATTTACAACTTGCAATTATAACAATTAGAATTAGTTTGACATCAACACATAAAAATAAAGTTGTTATTTGTTTTTACACATCAGTTCATTTTTATGGTCAATATTCTTTATAAAACAGTATCTTTAATGAATATTAATATAGTAAATTTTGTAATTGTCCTTAACATCTTGATTTTAATAAATAGGTCAAAAATTTCAATCTCTACCTACACAAAAAATCAATTGATGTCTTAATCTAATGATAAAGAACTATCATCAGGAGCGGAGGTTGAAACTCTCTAAAAAAAATAAAAAATAAAAAATAAGTAAAATTTAGTGCATTATGGGTTCCAATTCCACAACTAAAACTTGGACAAGTATTAGTTTTTCTTTTAATCCTCCTCGACTATCAAACACCATCGTTGATATCTAAAATTAATGAAAAACTAAAAATATGTGATTTGATGAAAATTGTAATTAATCAAATATATCACCAGTACTATTGGTTGTAACGAGGAGAACTGGCCACAAATAAATGTTATCAATTTATATCGTTAATATTTGTTAATATAGTAAAGTTTGTATAGCCAACATCATTGTTTTAATATAAACAAACCACATCGAAATCATTATGATCCATTATTAAAACTTGGATAAAATATAAATTTTTTAAATAGAAATTCTCGTCAACTATCAAACATCATTACCTCACCCTTCCTTAAAAGTTACCATGACTTTTGAGTGGAGTTGTGGTGTGCCTTTGTGTTAGAACTCATTTCCCTCTCTCCTATCTGTGTGTTTGCTTCTCCAAAAAAAAAAAATCAAACATCACTATTGTTTTTTAAATTAATAAAAATTATAAATTTGTCAAAAAAAAAGAGGAAAATAATTTATAGAAAAAAAAAGGTAATCAACCAAATATAACATTTTTATTGGTTGTAATGAGAACTACAACCCACAAACAATAATTTTATGTGTAATTCTAATAAGGAAAATACTAAAGTTGCTGCTAAATTTATCACAAGATAAATACAATTTTTTTTCAAGAAACAAGATATATACAAATTGATATGGTAACAATGAAATTAGTACAATATCAACCACCTGTTAACATTTTTTTTTTTTTTGGGTATTGTGTTTAACTTAGCACATCAATTTGTAATTTTGTATGGCTAATATCTGTTATATTATTGGTTTGTACTATTGATATATATCTGTTATCGGCTTTTGTCGTTAGTATTCATTGATGTAGTAAAATTTGTAATTTTTTAACATTATTGTTTTAAATTTTTAATAAATAAACCATGTTGAATGCAACATTAAAAATTCTATAAATATTTTATTTTAATTCATGCAACATAAAAAAATAATAATAATAATAATAAAAAATGCATGCACGATCCACTTTTGACAAAGCGAACACACCGAGAACTCAATTTAAAAAATAAATAAATAAATAAATAAAAAGCAACATAAACATTATGCATGCATGATCCACTTTTAACAAAGTGAGCACACTAAAAACTCCATTAAAAAAAAAAAAAAAAAAAAAAAAAAACAAATAACACTACTTATTTCACATGCTCCAAACCATTTTCTTCCATCTCTTCTCTGCAGGCACGTTGAGATCCAAAACAACACTTCTCATTTCCCATCGTCTGAAGAACTGTCATCATCCTTCTCTTTAGCAGGCTTGTTGAGATCCAAAACAGGAGCAGCACTAGGACTTTTCTCTTTTGGTTGGTTCAAATCAATCCCCAGTCCTCTCCCGAGTGATGAAGAGGAAGCCTCACTGATGGCAATTACACCCTCATTTTTGTCACTATCATTCAATCTCTGTAACACACCTTGAGCCACATTAAGAAGAGTCGTAGCGATTTCTTCTTGAGCTTGAGGACCTATGTTAGGATCTATATTAGGCCCGCTTGCTTTTTGGTCTATATCCCGTAAAGGGTCCCATATTCCAGTTGGGGGAGGAAACACCCCCCTCCAATGACGCCCAGGATGAGATCTCATGTGTCCAAATACAGCCTTCCACGAGCCAAACTGCTTGCTACATACAATACAAACTGGATCGCGTAGTGTTGGAGGATCCACCAACTCCACCATCCTCTTTGGTTTGTGTACACCACTACTTATTGCACCCAATTCGTCTCCCTGGCCTCCTTGCTTCTCAGAAAAACCTTCGTGGGGCTCTATAACAATATCATCAGCATCACCACCCTCATGATCACCAGTTTCTTGAGCCATAAAAGGTGTAACAGAAGATGAGTCTCCTTCAATCTCAACATTAGTCCCTGCTGTGACATTTTCAGCCTCTTGCATGGTGGTGTCATCACTAGTATTTTGAGGCCTATCATGATGGCCTTGTTGGTCATCAGAGGAGGGCTTGTCGGATGAGGAGTCTTTAGAGTTACTCATGGTGACGAGAAACAAGAAGAGAGAAATTAAAACTGTGTGAGATAAATTGTCTCATATGAGACTTCTCAAGGGGGGGTGTTGGAATTTATAGGCGCACACAAGTACATAAAAGGAAATTAGGAGGAATACCAAGAATGACTTAATTTTATTGCATTAATAATGGGCATTTGCATTCTCTGATACTCTCATACATAGTTCATTATTTATATACACAAATCATGCTATATATTATTATAATGATATATATTCAATGTATTTTTCCTAAACTATTTTAAAACTATGTATGTTTGGTTAAACTTGTTTTTCATCTTAAGATGGAATGTACAAATTTTTAACACATCACATTCTTTAAGTAAATTTGTATTTTTACAAATAAACAAAATAAGCTAAGGAAAATAAGCTCATACAAACTTTTAATTTATGGAACTAATATTGTTGAGTGAGTTGGTAAAAGTATTAGCAATTTGATCTTATTACTTCAAAAACTTAAACTGCACCTCCTTATTTTGTAAATCATTCACCAAGAAAGTAATGTCTTGTATTTATGTGCTTAGAGCAATAATGGATCATAGGTTTCTTTGCCAATCTGAGTACTAAGTTGTAATCAATGAAAATAAATGTAGCTTCCTTTTATGTGCGGAGCATATTCTTCATAAAGTTCTTAACAATATTGCATGACAAGAACATTAAATAGCTACTGCATTCTTAGATTCACAATTAGAAAGCAAAATAATGGACTATATATCCACTTAAGATGAGAGACAAACTATTGGGAAAAAAAAAAAGTTTAAAACAAAAATCATGTCTCATCATCGGAAGCACTTTCTTTATCATTATCTAATACAAGCATGTTAGTGCATTTTTATTGGTTTGGCCAAAAAAATTTCTTTATTTTATAATTATAACCTTCTTTTTTATATTTTATCTAACCATTTTTCAAAACACTCACATCTACTCATTCTCTATTTTTTACTCTATCTCATTAATTTCATTTTTTTTTTTTTTATTTCTCTCAACTTATCACATTCTCTCTCAATCTCTACATTCTCTCCCACAAAATGGTACAACAAAAATAAAGAGACCTAAACTTCAGTAAATCAAAAACAATGAGGGGAAGATCTAAGAATCTAAGTACAGTGTTATTGACAACCAAACCGGCGGTTTTGTAAATGAACGGAGAAAATGGGCAAATGCCCCATTCAAAAAAAAAAATACTACATTTTGTCCAATTTCCTAAACTAATTAGGGAAATACTCTTCTTTTGAAACTTGATTTTCTTAAAATCGAGTTATTAAAAAAAAATTCTGAAGCTTTATAGCGGCGTTTTTAAGGAGCCTATAGTAACGTTTTAAGTACCTATACTAGCATTTTGTAACTCGATTTCCATGAAGTCGAGTTACATGCAAATTTTTTTTCTTTTTTTTACCTATAACTCAACTTCATGGAGATCGAGTTACAAAACGCCACTATAAGTCCTTAAAACGTCACTATAGGCTCCTTAAAAACCGCTATAAGGCTTAACTCGATTTTGAAAAAATCGATTTTCAAAATAATGGCATTTCCCTAATTAGTTTGAGAAATAAGGCAAAATGCTGGATTGTTTTTTTAAAAAAGGCAAAGGCCAATTTTTTTCGTAAATGAACACATGCAAATATATAAGAACGTGTTTATAAATAAAATGAAGAACGAGGAAATGATTAAAAAAACAAGAAATTCAAAAGAAAATAAGAAGATAAAAGTGAAAAAAGAGACGAGTAGAAACTAGCTGAAATGAGAGAACGTGGTTGGACTGTGGGGTTGGGGCATTGGCATTGGTTAATTAGCATGGTGGGGATGATTTTGGAGCCAACGACAAAGAGGTTAGATGACAAAGATACTGACACTTTCACATTACATGCTATTTGAATCTTGTAGAGCCATTTGAGCATTAAGGACTTCAATGGCGGCTAAAAACCAAGCATTATTAGCAAAAGAAAAGTTGGGAGGGTGATTAGATGGTTTTTGGGTAAATGATTTGGTTTGTGTTTTGAAGGTTTTGAAAAAAGGCAAAGGAAAAAGGTTTTGGTGAGTGTGTTTGAGTGATATGTTAGGCAAATTGACAACAACAAGGGGGGAGTGATATGTAAGTGAAATAGAAAATTTGAGGAAGAAGAAAGGTAGCTTGGGGATCAAAGAAAAATATGTTAAATCACCTGAGCTATAATGTCATCCAAATTCGGAGAAGCACTATAGTAAAATTTTATTTTGCCTAATGGGTGCATAAGCCAATGTTGGTGTAATTAGGCAAATTTGGGGGTTTCTGCAATTTTGCATAAGCCATTGTCAATACTCTTAAGGTCCATGATAGGAGAGGCAAAACATTGATTTTTCTTATGGTTGGTGCAGATGAATCCCCCAACCTCTCTTAGGCCAAAAAAGATGGAAGAGCCACCGGTACATGTTGTAAACTCATTACTTTTGTTGTAGCGTTAGTGCCTCTATCAATATCAGCTGCCACTGCCTCTTTACTTATCATTAATATGCACCGAGCCAAATTAGGAAAATTCTACTCTAACATCGGAGTCATCACTTGATTATTTATGGATAAAATCAAGAAAATAGATACAAGTAAATCTTTTACAATAAGAAAAACATTATCACTAGAAATATAAATTTACCCTGCTTTTCCTAATTACAATTTAAGAAAAGAAATTACATCACCTTATTTCCTAATCACAACTTAAGAAAAAATATATACTACATGGAAAATCAGTGACTTTAACCTTCAATCTTAAGTTGGAGGCTATGTTACTACATGAGGGTGTGTTAAGCCCCCATCCAAGATTTTCTAGGATTTAATGGCCAAATTATGTCATCTTTTAATCATATTGACAATAGTTTAACTTTGCGTATTTACATCATCATTAGCGAGCATTATGGCACTTATTTTGTGTTAATTCATGCGCTTTATACTTGGAATTGGATTATTGCTTAGTGATTAATTTTGTTCTTAAAATGAGTTTTTTCGGTTTTTTTTTTTTTATAGCTTCCTTAAATCAGCTCCATGCATGGATATGTCTTTTGAATGAGTTTGGATAAATTTTAGAAAACTTTATTAAAACCTCACAAGTTACCAAGAAAGGCACGGCCAAATCTATTTAATGGACTCAAGTTTGAAATGGAGAAATTTATTAGATACTTCGAGAGTATACTCCTCTCTCACATAGGAGTAGACCTCATGGTGAGTGAGACCTACCCTTATGTGAGAAAAAGTAAATATACTCCCGGAGTACCCAATAATAACCCTTACCATGAACCAAGGTCTTCCTATTTAATTTGAGCCTAAAGAAGCAAGCATTTAATGGGAAATTGCATTAAATCCAAATCGGATTTGGATTAGGATTTCAGTTTGCATAGGTCTTATTGTTTTGCAGGTAACTTTTGGCTTAAATATCATATTAAGGCAAAACAAGTTACGTTGGAACGTTAATTAATAGGGCTAAAAAAATTGTATTTTTACAAGGACTTCCAAATTTTGACATTTAAGGAAGGTAAAAGGAGGTGGTCAATTAGAGCCAGGAAATCATAGATTTTTTTTTTGCCATATAAAAATTATACTTGTAATAGGATTTTTAGAGTTATTTAAGAGTTCATTATGACAACTTTAAATGTACAACATTGACAGCCTTAACAACAAAATTAAGATACCACAAGTATAGTTAGATTATATTAGAGTAGAATTTTATCTATCTTAAAATTAAATAATAATAAAAATAAAAAATAAAAAATACCACAAGTGTAAAGCGCATCTTTGACATGATAGTCACTTCACAAGTATAAGTTTTTGTAGAACGAGAGAGGATAAGAGTAAGGGCCAAAATTCAAGATTCTGATTAAAAAAAATAATTTAAAAGTTATTTTTTCAATTTTTAGGATTCATTTGATGCAATGGCTTTGCTAGGAGCCTTTCCTTAACAAGGTTGAAGCCCTAACTTTCTAAGTACGTTATTAACGATTATTTTTATATTCTTTTTTATTGATTTATGTTGTTAGAAATTTTATTTTTCTATTTAATTCATTAATTTAACGTAGACTTTGAATGCAATAAACCCTTAAAATTCTATAATTGTCTTTAATATATATATATATATATTTTTATAAGTATAATTGTCTTTAATAAATTAAATTCACAATACCGTCTTTAGAAAATTAATCATTACTAAATCATCCAATGAAGGTCATTCTTCATATATATTCTGATTTAGTTATAAAATAAAATTGTTAAAACAACCTTTACATGTGTTATGTGTAGATCCATAAGGCATAGTTTAAGATATTAACTTCTCCGAAATTTAGTTTATCTTTGAACATGTGTTATGTGTAGAATTGTAGATCCATAAGCAGCCGTGTTTTAAGATATTAATTTTTTTTTCATAATTTAGATTAGGATAAATTACAAATTACACCCTTAAAGTTTGGGAGTGATTGCATTTTACACCCTAAAGTTTTAAATTTTGAATTTAACCCTCCTAACATTTCAGATTTTAAATTTTACTCCCTATATTTTAAAGGTGATTGGATTTTACTCCCTAAAGTTTGAGAGTGTTTAAATACAACCTAAAATTTCAAAATTTGAGAGTATAAAATCCAAATGCTTTCAAATTTTAGGAAGTAAAATCCAAATTATGAAACGTTAAAGTGTATAATCCAAACATTTCAAATTTTAGAGAGTAAAATCCAAAATTTGAAACTTCAAAGTATAAAATCCAAACACCTTCATATTTTAGGAGTACAATTTGCAATTTACCCTCTAGTTTATCTTTGCCAACAAAACAACCAACAATTACAAATTCTCTTCTCCTATCCAACAAAGATATTAAATAAATAAATAATTCTCTTCAATTAATTTTTTTTTTTAATTTAATTCTGTATTTCGAATTACTAATCAATACCCTTCTACGTGGATTCAACCTCAAACTAATCAATTAATTACTCCGCACCAGCTGCACACAATAGTAGTATTATTAAATTTGCAGTACATACTAATCAAAGTCATTCAAACATAATTAAAACACAAAACTATAGTAAGGAAAACCTAAATTCTAATTATATTTCTAATGAAAACCTAAATTCTAATTAAATTAAATTTGATCTTTAAAATGTAAGGAAGTTCTATAATATAGATAAAATGAAAATTATTTAAATTTTGTTGACTTCTTCGAACATCGCACATAAATTTTAAAAGCACTTCAATTGTCCCATGACATTATTATAATATATATATATATATATATGTGTGTGTGTGTTTATTTTTTTCCAATTTTCTTTTAAGTCTTTTAAGAATTATAGACAATATTAAATTATTTCAAGTTAAACTAAACATAATTCAATGTCATTTTGAATAAAACAACCAAACAAATTTCATAATTTTTTTTTATTTATTTATTAAATAACAAGTGTATATATATTAAGTAGCTTTTCGCACCACACCAATTCACCAAACTGCAAAACACATGGTGATATTGAAACTTAACAAGACCCATCATTGGGCTATATGGCCAATGCTTTCAAGTTTCAACCACCCCCTTTCCCCTAATGAAGAGAGAAGAAAGATAGAAAGCAAAAAATAAATACAAAGGAAGAGAGAATGACCAACTCATTTGCAGTGCCATCCCATGGCCCGTGGGACTTTTAGGGCCCTGTTTGGATTGAAGGGGGAAAAAGGGAAAGTAGTGTACCGTTTGCTAAAAATAGATTAATTTTGGGTCAACTCTATTTTACTCTCCTCTACTCTCTCTCCCTCTCTCTCTCTTTCTCCCTCAATCCAAATGGACCATTAGGAAGCAACAAGATCAATGTTAGAAGAGACTTACATATAAAATTATGGTACTGCCTCCATTAATTTAAGTTTCTTTCCTTTTGTTTCTCAAAAATAAAAATTAAAAAGTTTCTTTCCTTTTCTTTCTCTACCTCATTCCCACATAGTCCAGAAAATTACCAAGCAATAAGAGGATAAAATACATCCAAGGAGAGAGCTAAAAATAGGGATTGCAAAATACCAATCAGCAGTTGTTAGATAAATTTTGTTAAAACACTACATACTTCTAAAGATAAAAAGAAATTGAAAAGGAAATATAACAAAAATGTCACATATTCCAATTTAGTTAATAATGTGGCAAACAATTCATATGATCACATGTCGCATCTTAATATTAAGTATGTACAAGAAACTCCTGCCGGCCATACCTCTAGAGAAAGAGATAGATAGAACAGCCCAAGGATGATAACCTACACCAACTTTGCAACTCTTGCTAACATACTTTGGACTTATTTGCAACAAATATATGAGGCTTGAATACAACTCAGGTCCAAAGCAACCGATTTCAGCAAGCCAGCAGGCAACATCATCAGATAAAATTGGATAATAACAAGAAACTACTGACCAGAGTTCCCCAACAGTCGCTCTACTGCTGCATGAACATTTCCAGCAGTGGCAATCAATGCCCGTATATTCTCTTGTGTGTCAAAGAAACCCATTTCTTGAAGCTGTGACAGCTGGGTGGCGTAGAGTTCTTCCGGTGGTGCTGGGAAGATAAACAGAATAAGTACCAAACAAACGTAAGCAACAAGATATCCATTAAGAAAAGGAATTAGAAAGAAAAGTAAAGACAGGAGAGTATAGTAACCATTAGATCTGTTGGGAACAGCCAGGCTGCCAGCTCCGAGTCCACCAAACATGTTCATCAACATCTCCAATCCTACGTTGTTCAATGACCCCGTGAAAACTTTAACAAACAACCCACATTGTAAAAAATAAATAATTTGAGGGGAAAGGGATGAACAAATATTTTCCATCATAAATAATTTTTGCCATCTTTCCAGGGGTTTGAGACAAAGGCCTTCCTCAAGAAAATGACAAAAATAAAGCCCTCTATTACGGCAGAAAAATCCTAAATATCCTCCAAACAAACCCCCCCAAAAACCCCCCAACTAGCAAAACGATGAACCAATTCCTTCTTACTATAAAGATATAGAACTTTCCACTCACTCAAAATTAATGTATAGAGATGTTTAGCTAAGAGCCACCCCATTTATAGCTGAGAGCAGTGTAGTCAAAGGCAAGCAGGGCGCTCCCCTAGGCGCCCAGGCGAGGCGAGGCGCCACTAAGGCACCTCAAAGGCTCTAAGGCAAGGCGCCTTTAGTGAGGTGCTCGCCTTTAGAGCCTAGGCGAGCAAGGCGACCGCCTTAGGCCATGAAAAAGGCACTAAGGCAAGAGCCTCAAGTTTTTAAAAAAAAAAAATTTAATAGAAGTTTGTTGTGAAACCTATTTTAGACTATTAATTTCAAAAGGCCTGTTATAAAATCTATTGTTAGTTAAATTAATTTACAAATTTGTTTTGTAAGACTCATTGTTATATAGAAGCTTATTGTAAAACGTATTGTTAGAACTAATTAATAGAGCCTAAACCATGTTAATCCTATTTTGAAATAATTTGATCGACCTAATTTCTTCATGCTACACATTGAAAAATACTTACTTATAATATTATAATACACTAGGTACATATGATTTAAGTTCTATATGTATAATAAATATATTAAGAATTTGGCGCCTCGCTTTACTCGGGCGAGTGCCATTTTGTTGCCTCACGCCTCGGGCGATACAAGGCCTTGGTGCCTTAAGGTCGCCTTTCGCCTTTGACTACCTTGACTGAGAGCACCTATTGTATGCAGATGTCCCAAATGATGCAATCCAGCAATTATATGTTGGAGGTTTCTAACAGGAAGCAACATCTAGAAGACATACTCTTGCAGTCACTATGCCACTAGATTTTACCAATGATAATAATAGAAGATTGGCCAAAGAAGCAAACAGAAGTTCAAAGGTTTTTTTCTTAGACCAAATGTCAAAGATTGACTTGCATACCTGTACCTCCACCAGCAGTCTGACCCTGTTCCCTGCATTATGCAACAAGTTAACAGAAGCTAAGGGAAGAAACTAATGACAAGAACTAATCAGGAAAAGCAGTGTCACTATCACATAGCGAAGCATATACAATTCATAGTCAAAATGTGAATTGTATCGTGAATAAATTTTTTATTTTTCTGTATCGTATATCGTATTGTATCGTGTGTATTGTAAGATATACAAACATTTAATAAAATTTATAAAAAATTATAGATATACATATATAAAGGATATGTTTATTATAAATTTTGAATATATTCAATGACTAATTTATTCATCACTTATGTGATAATAAACAAGCTAACTAAATAAATCAAACTAGCATGTGTTTATAACATACAAATTCAAATTGCTTAAATTCAAAAGTGATAATATATTATAAATGACCCAAAAATAATAATTTATATTCATCATATTGCCTAATCAACCCCATCTAAGTCAACGCTATCATCATATTTATCATTTTGCAAACTTATTTCTTCATTAAAATTTTCTTCATCATCATTAACATTTACTATCTCTTCTTGTTCTTTTTATTTTAATAAATTTTTAAAAAATAATAATTCTTCTTGGTATTCTAGTTTCTTGAACTAATAACAATAATGACAAAAATAAAAATTATTATATTGTCAACTAACATCTTATTCATAGTACAGAAAATAAATTGTAAATATTAAAGTGAAGTGTAAGTGTGTACTGTGTAATCCAAATTTTGTAGAAGAAAGAGGGGGAAAAAAACTTATGGATATGTTATTTAATTAGGCTAAATTAAGTAACCTAATAATTTTGTGTTAAAAACAAGTCTAGCAACTTGTTAGATTCAAATAAAAGTAGAAATTTTAACAAAAAACTCATTTTAAAGCATTTGTCTATTTATCGTACGATTTTACAATACGATACGATACGATTCATACAATACGCACACTGTATCGTATGATTCATGAGTACTTATGATATGCCGATATAATATGGAACTTTTCACGCACAATAAAATACGTATCACGTATCATACGATACTGACAACTACTACAATTTGTGAAGAGAGAAGCTTTAAGTTCAGCAAGCTCCACAACTTTGCATAGTATGGAGCAATTAGAAAATAACAAGAAAACTAGGAGAATTTTTAAAAGGTAATGAACTATCCGCGCATATTTGAAGCACTTTTTTTTAATAAGTATTTTTGAAGCATGTTTTAGAAGATCATATTCTTATGGCCTCGAGGATTGCCTTCTACTACTTTGTATCCTCTTTTCATATTTCTTAGATAATCCTAGCCATCATTGATTTTCCATTTTAGGAGTTACCCATCTTGCACCTACTTTTTGGACTTTTTAAATGTTGTTGCTGATCTACAGAAAGGAAAACAGGCAAAGATTATGTCACCACTTACTGGGTTGACTGTTGCCGACCAAGCTGAGACATAAGAGCTTGTTGAAAAGTCAAGAGTTGCTGAGAGAGAGAGAAGCAGAGAGAGATCAACACAAATATAAGAAGCAAAAAAAAAAAAAAAAAAAAAACCATGGAATTGACTTCAGCTTATCACCAGAAGGAATTTATGTGCCAAATTACTTAAGTAAATTATACAAGAACTATTTCCCAAGTCAACCATCATTCATGCAAACCAAGACTTTTTATTGCAAGTAATAACTAGCAACTTTGAATGCATACCAACACTATACATAAACGTGTTCACTGTTCACAGAGATGAGCATATGACGATGTGTCTAAGAAGGGAACTGCTGGGTAGACGTGTTTGCACAGCATGAGGGTGTGTGTCTGTGTATGTGTGTATGAGCAAGAAAGAAACTGTGCAAGGGCACGTGTCAACTGCTGAAGAACTTTATACTAATGTACCTGCATTGTTTCAGGAGAAGTTAACTGACGAAGAAATTCTGGGTTTTGCATCATTTCCCTCAGTTGAGAATTGGAATCAAGCATGCTGCGTAGCTGGGGATTGAGACCAAGAATCTGAAAGTTGAGTAATGTTAGAGACACAAGTTGACCTCAAGTACAACTTATACTTAATAAGTGAATTGTATAACATGCTGATGCAAATAATAATATCTTTGGTGCTGATCTAGTAAGATCCTGAACTATATAATAATTAAATACCTGGTTCATATATTGAGGATTTGAAAGGAGGCTTTGCATCATCTGTGACATAGCTGGATTTTGCATCATCTGATTGACTAAAGTGGTATCCTGCATGGCACCAAACATGCCTTCAAGCCCTGGAAGACCAAGTCCACCTAAGCCAGCGGGAGTCTGCGATCTAGCATCCCCAGTAGGATTTGACCTCGTGGTGCTAGTTGGTGCACCTCCAGCTGCTAGTTTCACATAATTGAGTTAACTATTTATTGGTCACAATTTATTAACAATATTCTGGTTAATATCTTCGAACAGCAGAAAACAAATTAGAAGAAAAAAAATTCCTATTTTTAAGTCAGAGGAAGAAAAGATTTAGAGTACTTTTTATTGGTAAACTACACATGCACTGGTGGGCCACAACGTGAGGGTACCCACCCTCCACCTTACTCTTACAAGGGGAAGAGATACCAATTGAGCTAGAGCTCAATGGCAACAAAAATATCTACAGTACTTTTATTTTATCAATAACTTTTAAGGGGCAGCAATCTAAATCACAAAGAAATTAGATTCTTAGAAACCATGTGACATTTCCCATTTTCCTTAGACATTGGTAACAAATTTGTCAAAGGGATAATTCAAAACAACATATTCAATTAGTACTGTGGATATTAGGGAAAAACACTGAAGTTCATAGCTTTATGGAAAAGATACAAAACATATCTTTTTCTCCTCTTTGTAGATCAGTTAAACTAAAGTTCTGCATTGCATTAGGATATGACATATTATCTGAAGGAAGAATACAGGTTAATCTTATATGCTGCAACACTAAAATTACCCCAAAAGACAATTAAAGCATCTAGAAGAAGAGCAGAAGTAAGAGAGTGAAATCTTACCTGCAGTTGCAGTCCAAGGATTTGGTAGTGGGTTAGTATTGGGGGCAGGAGAGCCAGTAGTTGTCTCAGAACTAGTGGTTGAGGGTGTGGTTGACGGATTTCTTGCTTGGTCCCCACCTTGGGTCCCCAAAAGTGCAGCAAATGGGTTCGCATTATCATTTCCAGCATTCCCAGCCATTGTTGTGGCATTCAGGAATGGCTCTTGAACATTTTCATACATTCGCCTCAACATATTGAATCCCTCAGGAGAAGACTCAATATTGCTCATTGCTCTATCAGTATTGCGCATCATCTCACGCATGAGTTCTGGGTTTCTTGCAGCTTCAAGTGTCTGACGAAGTGTGCTGGGATCATTAAGTATGTGTGCTAGCTCAGGGTTTCGATCAATGATTTCACGCATTTGAGGATTATTCATAATCAAGTTACGCATTACATCAGGGTTATTCATTAGGTTCTGAACAACAGGCATATTCATTATTTCTCTCATTATGTTGGGGTTCCGAGTCAACTGCTGTTGCACTTGTTCAAAATCTGGAAGCCCAGCTCCGAACAAACCGTTGCCACCAACACCACCACCATTGCCCCCACCACCCATACCATTAATACCAAGTCCAGGAAATAGTGAAGCTCCAAAACCAGCTCCTCCTAACGCTTCACCTTCATTTGAACCAACACTTCTGGTATTACTTTGAGTGGTATTTGGAACTCCAGGATTGGTTCCACCAGCAGGATTGGATGCTGCAGCTGGAGAAAAGCCACGAACTAAGTGGACGGTGTGATCTGCCTCCAAACCTATAAACACAGACAAAAAAGATGGTCAATATAACTAAACCTATCTCAAGAGCAAAAAACACTCAATGGCCGGCAATTATATCTCCTTTTCTTTTTAAATGGATATGATACACCTACATTTCCATTCGGAATACAATCAAATATGTATGTCATATAAAACACCTGGGATTTACCCAAAATAGTTGGCTAGCAAAGCTGAAAATCCAAACAGGCACTTTTTATTTTCTTCCAAAAAAAAAAAAGAAAAAGAAAAAAAAGAGAGCACTAGGTAATCTGATAAACGCCAGGTTACATATAAGGCAGTTGCCTAAACATGGCTGAAAAAAAAAAAAAAAAGCAAGCATGCTACTCCAAGGTGACAATAGGACATTGAACTCACTGTAATTCAATGCTGAGGTTAAGTCGGTTAACCCACTGCCAAAACTAATTATCAAAACGACACCATGCTCACTTGAGAATCATTCACATTACAAAAAAGCAACAACCAAGCCTCGGTCCCAAAATTTTGTGGATTGCTATGGAACCTCAACAGACTAATCGACACATGTATTCTCTTTTGCCATTCTATTCCATCCAAATCCATATTCTCTATTACCTCCTTAATTGACATGTTTTTTACCACTTCTACTTATTTTTAGGTCTGAGCCTTCCATCGTTCCTCGACTTTTTATAGAATCATTCACATTAACATTCTCATGAATATATAAATAAATAAACTAATATTCTAAAATAACATTTTATCTCTTTCTAATCTAAACAACAATAACATTCCATTTCCTAATGAGATCTATCTAGATGCTTCTAGAATCATCAAAAATAGCAATTAACAATGAAGCATCGCATAATCATTCTTCGTTGCCCTAATATCATATCAAAGCTTGATTTCTACGAAACAAACCAAAAAAAATAAAAATAAAAATGATCCAAAAATTAACACTATTTAACTAATAAGCTAAACCAAAAAAAATAAAAAATAAAAATCTGAATTAGATATTAATAAATAAAAAAATAAATCGGAAATGAAATGAGTACCGTAGCTTTGAAGAGTTTGATCGTCCTTGAGGATCCGACCCTTGTAAATGAGCCTTTGTTGATCGGTCGGCGTATCGGATTTCTCAGCGAGAATGCTTTTGAAGGATCCAACGGAGGAATCGAGGCTAATCTGGACGGAAAACTTAGAACCGTTGGAGCAACGGATGTTGATATTGACTCCATCTCCGCCGTTGGATTCGTTAGCATCGTCCACAGCTCCATCACCTCCCATAGTCTCTCCCCACTATCTCTCTCAAATTCCCAAAAAAAAAAATTACAGATCTATGAGAGAGAGAGAGAGAGAGGAATTGGAAATTGAAACCCTAAAAATTGTTGTGGTATTGAATAGGAAGGAAGAGAAAGAAAGTGAAGGGTGAGTAATTGTGAAAGGAAGAGAGAAGAAGTGGAAGTGTAAATGTGGGAATTTATTTTATATTTATGTGTTGTAATAAAGGGTGAGGGAATCGGAGGTGACTTAAGGCCACCTAAGCCGGGAAAGTATAAAGTGTTTGGTGTTTGTTTGAGAGATAGAGAGAAGGAATAAAGAGACCCACGAGCTGAGGGTGAGGCGCGACTTGTATCGCGCACACACACACAGACACTCTCCTGTTTCGGAGGGGACGTGTCTTTGAGACAATAGGGTGGGTGCGTTGTCTTGTGAGAGAAAAGTGAGAAGGTCTTCCTTCTTTTTTAGCTTCTGAACCTTTTTTAACTGTTTGTAAAGTGTCCGTGGCCTGTGGGTTTAATTCTAGCAGATAGAAAAACTATGCGCAGTGAGGACAAAAAAAAAAAAAATCTCTTTTATTTTATTCACTTTTTCTCTTTAAGAGATACGATAAGCATAGTTTATGCCAATAAAAAAAAAAAAAAAAAGTGCAACAGGTACAGAAAATTCGATAACTACAACACCAAGCCTAAGCAACTCTATTGAGACAATCCACTTTCCCTCAAGAAAAATGATATTGAGAGTTCATTTGATACTACATCTCTAGTCACTTCAACTAGACGTCCTTGTCGTGAACAAGTGCTTAAACATGATCCTATGCTCTGAGTTTCCCATGAAGAAGCAAGTGTTGAAAAGATGAAGGCGATCACCCGATTGCACCCCAAGTAGGCTCAACACTATGTCCAGAACTGCTTGAACTTCAGCAGCTGCTGTGGAAGCAACTGGTGTATGAGTACTTACACTTCTACTTTTAACAATAACATCTGAGATATTCTTCAAAGAGTCGGACATCTCTTGCACAACTAAATGTTTTTTTCTTGGTTTCTTGCAAATTCCCCTGAAAAGGTGGACACCGCTTGCCAAGCTTTTCCCCTTATTCACTGTCAGTCCTGCCCTAGACGATGATGGGCCTTCAACCTCCATTGCGTTAACATTCGCAGAGGGTTGACATTGGGGGTTAACAAATTCTTTGCTATCAACAGAGTCTCCAGACCTTTCGGTGATTTCCTTTGGTATTTCACCACTTGTGTAGAATTCATTTTTTCCCGTTGCAACCATGCCGTCAAACATGATTCCCATGGACACAACATTTGGCAAACCTTTTTTTTAAAGGTTAATGCCTTGGGACATGCCTACATGTGGACAACTAGTAGTTAGAACACAATATAGTTGTAGACAGTTGAGTTTTCACAATTATGTAAAGTGAACTAACCTCAATCTTTTGGGTCCACCACTCATCACTGGCCTCAAGCTTGCTAGTTATAGAATCATAACCAAGCCAGTCTCACAGTCAAAACACTCCTTCCAAGCCTTCTACTATTTTCTCAGATGATCCCATTTGTTTTTAAACTGCAAATGAGTCATCACTTTTCCCATTTCACCCAACTTCGTAATCACTGCATCAACCCTTTCCCTTCTAAAAAATCCTCCACTTCTCTTGCCGGCTAGGATTTGAGTAGCACACAAATCACAAAAACTTTTAGTTCTGCTGGTTCTTTCCACCCAGTTCTCACATCATTACCATCGTCCTTTGATTTCCCCTTACCCATTTTTGCTACAACAACTTCCTTCTATACTCATTGAGGCATTTCAACAAACAATTCATATGCATATCATAATCGGTTACGCATGCCCATGTAAAAAATGCAAAGTAAACTTACATAGTCCAAGTACAACATAGGCAGAAAAGAAACACACAAAATTACACGAAGGAGATAAACCCACATACTAGTGTCATGGAAAACACAAAAACTACACACAAACATTTAACACAAAACCACAGATTGAAGCCTCATGGAAAACAATATAATTACACACCAACAGATCAGAGAATATGAGACGTTAGACACAGCTTACTCATAAATGCAGAGACCCACAGTGGCGGCAACGACGTTCCAAGCAGAGAGAAGGTAAGCTTAAGCGAAGGAAGAACAAAGGGGAAAATTTTAGCTTGTTTCGCGTAATGGGTTTATAACACCTGTGTTTCCTCTTTTTTGATGGTTTATTGGTTAGTGAGTAGGTGCAATTCATTGAAGAGGAAGAGAACAGAGCATTGAAGAAAATTGAAGACATCTGCCACGGTAGTTGAGAGAAAGAAGAAACCTGAGAATGCAAAAATAGTCGTTGGCCTGAACGCACCGTTTTGTGTTTATTTTACTCTGCTTTTTCGTGGATCAGATAAGTGAACAGTACACACTAGTGTATCAACACGTTTCCTTTCAAGGGTGTCCATGACTAGTACACACTCACGCATTTAGTTAATGAAACGGTGCATTCAATCTTTATTCATCCATGCATTTCAGCTGAACTTTTGCGTGTTTAGTTTCGTGGCACTGTAGCGTGGGTCCCATCGTAATCCAAACCAAACACTGAAACGCCCCTGGAAAACGCAATCCAGATGCCTTCTTAATCTCTCTTCCTTTAATTTTTATGCCATGAAATTGGCAATTCTTAGATTTGGTTAGTTTCAATATGCAATATATATTATTTGATGCCCATGTCAACGCCTACTTTGAGATCTTTTTTTTTCGTGATGGAATTCGACTCTACCTCAATTTAATTGTATATATGTGTAAAATTCATTTCTGGAGATTTGAATTCCAACTCTTACCCTTTACATTGCCACAAACACTTATACTTATGGAGTGATCGTCACACCAAGAATGCATGGTAGTAATTTGAGCCAATTTCTAAATGTCATATAGTTTAGCTAACACATTAATGACAAAGCATGTCTTCTAATTGAAATCCCTTGACCCAAGCCTCGTTGTGATCTTCTTTATATATATATATTATATATATATATAAGTAAATAAAATATAAAAGATAAAAATGTAATCGCACATAACGGCTCCGTGGACCAATGTTGTATAAGATCCAAAGGTTCCTATCAAGATGCGAAACAGAGAATCGTTCATTGTGATCTTTAGGTTCATTTAACTAAACTAACCATCTAACACAAAACTGCCCACTACAAGACAAATGGTTCCAAAAACTACTTCCGTCAACAGCAAATTACAATGAGTGAAACCCAATGACATTCGGTTGAGGGTCATTTTTATTTTTATTTTTTGGTATGGAAACTCACTCTGTCCCAACTCCCAAATGTTTATGCACATTACATTGCCTCACTAGTTATTATTGTGGCATCATTCCTCTCATAGTCCTTATTATGACTATTGTCGTCCCTTATCCTCCCCTCTTATGCATTATGATCTGACTTGATATACACAAGCTTTGTTAAAGATTTTTAGATCCCAATCAAATTAGACAAAATTTTCAGTCCCCATTAGCTCACATACTCGTCGGCCTCCATGTCACACCACATCAACATCATCTATGAGACACTATACAGAATCGACTAATCCAACTGTTGATTTAACCTTATGAGATCAATCAACAATTTGTATGTTCTTGATCAACAATAGATGGATTTCCTTCAAACTCAATAGGATCAAATCCATTGACAAGTGTCACTTTCTGCACCCACTAGTAGGAATGAATGGAATATAAGAAAATATCCATTAGATTTAATTATCACATTCATTAATGTAATGTGGATAAAATACATCTCATAAAAAAATTGTGGGTAAAATACCGATTTTATTGTGTTTTTTTTTTTTTTTTTTTTTTTGTGATGTATACAATAAAAAGAATGATATATTTATTTTATAAAAAGATAAACTTAATTCGTTTATAAAATCTAACCAAAACATAGTTAGGCACAAAAATAGAAAAGAAAGAAATTATTATTATTTTTATTATTATTTTAAAATGGAAATTGAGAGTGGGAGATGAGGTTTTGAATGTCAATGTCCACAGCCAACGGGTTGTGTAGCACTTAGGTCTGAAAGGAAGCATTCCCGCTGCCCCGCCCTTCAGCTGAGTTTTTACTAGTGTTTAGGAATAAAAATTAGAATAGAATGTCCCGCAATCAAACATAAGCAGTAGCCCATAGCGCGCCATGATTCTCATATTCCCATGGCTATTACTCTATCCATGAGAAGCAACGTCAAAGGCAAGGCCAACAGTGGCCTGTTATCTCGCCTCAAAGTTCTAATTAACGTAAGGGTCTCTCTATCTCACTCTGCTTCTATCTTATGCGTTGGTTTCTTATAGGCATTTCGTCGAACACTTGTACAGCAATTATTTCTTTCATTTTGATTGATGTTTCACCTGCAGAGATTCGACCACACGTTGGCTAAAGAGGGATTGGAAGCTCCACTCTACCCAGAAATCGCTTCTCATTTAGAGGCTCAACAAGGTTCATATTGTAATTCCATTTATAGAGCTTGACATGGCATGCATTTTAGTGCTAGCATTGTTTTTCATATTCTACTTTGTTATTACTCAGATACGCAGCTTGTGATGTTTTAGTAATGCTTGGTTTCAATGACGAATTAGGCTATGTTGATATGTCGAAATGGAGAAAGGTAAATTCGAAGATATTGGGAATAACCAATTCGATGATTTCACTACCCACTTGGAATGTGTTGAACATTCTTAAGAATAAAGGTAACTTTTTATTTCATAATTCATACTTCCATTTTTAGGTACTGCCTTTTTACCATAAGTTTTGAATATTGTTTCGATTCTGTATTAGATTTTAGCATTTGTGTTGGCTTCATTGGCGAATGAATGAATATCTAAATGTTAGTGATGCATTGATGCTTGACATGCGGCCTATAGACAGGAAAAATGCAATGCTTAAAAGGATAGTTGCTGAGCAAAGTGGATTTTTGGACTAAGCGTGTTTTTGAAAGAACATTTATACTATTCAAAGGAAGAGTAGTTATTGTATTCATTGACCTTGACAGTGTGCTGGCCTTTTTGTTGGTGTTAGTTTGGTCAATTCCACTCCAATGTTATATAGCATGCTGCTTCTACCATATTTGTCTCGTTGTGTATGAATGTCTTTACTCTTTAACTAGATAGTTTCCTTACGACATGCAGGGTTTGAAACCTATCTAGTGGGAGGATGTGTGAGAGATTTACTCCTAAATAGAACACCAAAAGATTTTGACGTGATCACCACAGCTAAACTTAAGCAGGTTTTATGACACTAATTTGGTTCTTCCTGTGGTTACTATAGTAACAATGATGTGCATGTGTGATGACCTGCAAAGGTTTCTGGTGGTTTTGTAAATCTTATTACAGATCAAGAAGCAGTTTCATCGATCTTATATTGTTGGACAACGGTTTCCTATATGCATGGTGCACATTAAAGGGACTGTAATTGAGGTTGGTTGGTGCATTTAGTAACTAAGTAAGATATATATATATGTGTGTGTGTGTGTGTGTGTGTGTGTGTGCTGAGATATAATATTGTTCTATATGACTCTCTGATATATAATTTACTGGTGCATATATTCATTTACTGCTTTTATTTGATCTTAATTTCGTTGTTTATTTTGGGTGATTCTTTTGAAACAGGTATCCAGTTTTGATACAGTGGCAAAACATGATGAAGAAAAAGAAAAATTTCTTTCCTTGCAAATGCCAAAAGACTGTAATGAAAAAGACTTCATCCGCTGGAGAAACTCCATGTGTCGAGACTTCACTATTAACAGGTACGTTTTTTTTTTTAATAAAGTAATAAAATTATTTTACCTTGGGTTAAATGGATATTACCACACTAAACTATGTAATTGGATATGTACCTCAAACTTTAAAAAGATTCAATCAGCACTTCACCTCCAAATCAGTGTCAAAGTTAACTAAATATGAAGGCAAATTTGGCAAAAAGATGCAAATGTTGTGTTAGTCATTGCCTCCACAAGACTATGTAATTGGATATGTACCTCAAACTTTAAAAAGATTCAATCAGCACTTCACCTCCAAATCAGTGTCAAAGTTAACTAAAAATGAAGGCAAATTTGGCAAAAAGATGCAAATTTTGTGTTAGTCATCACCTCCACAAACCTCCATTTCCACCATGCTTATCTAGATGCATGCTTGTCTAGATGTACAAGATTAGGGCTGATCAATAAACCACACCTGCACCCAACAAAACCTATCTGACATGGAGCCATCCGATCCAAAAAGCCGACTTCAAAAGCTGGTTTGATTGGCGGCAGATTGGCACCAGTGAAATACGATCAGATTGGGTCAAGTATTAGGTTTCCTATATGTAAATCTGATAAACTGAACCTGGCCTGAGTGCTTTGCCTAGTACCTTGATTCGCTGGTCACTGTTGTGTTGCCACTCATCTCCTTGTCTCCACTTAGGGTCCCATAGTTCCTTGCCCTCCCCTCTATGACTTGATCTTTTCATGAGCTTTGACAGGAATCTTGAGATCTCCATCTTCTTTCTTGCTTGCCCAGTGTGACACCACCCAGATCGTCAACATCAATGAGACAACCCACATGCTCAACCGATATAACCGTTGAATTAATCTTAATGGATCAGTTGACACCTGCTTGTCCATGGTTGACAGGGTTTATAATATCTTTAAACCCGTGATCAGGTTGGTTGGCATGTTGACAATAAACGCAAGCCCTGCTATCATCCCTATACAAGATCTTAACTACAGACCCCCTTTCTGAAAAGAACTTAAGCATTTCTGTCAAAGTTATTTAATACCATAGCATTTTTGTACTGGCAAGTGAACCAGTGCATATTCCTCCTCTAAAATGTATCAGCTGTTATACTGGACAATTTTGGCTGTTTTGGCCCGTAAACATAATCTGGTCCAATACAAAATTGTCAGTTTTTCTATAATTTTTGAAAACAAGGGACTGGCACTACAAGGTGCTGGCAGTTGTAATGACACTTGTGCATATCTGCAGTGGAGAGGAGAACATTTACAACAAGCATGGGAGGGAAGAACTTAGCACAAAATTGAAAATAGCTGAACTAACACATGCAACAACCTTTTTGATAAGTTGATAGTTGGGGGAGGAGCGATTTGAACCCTAGACATTTCCGTTAGAAATATTAGAAAGTGCCAATTGGGTTACAAAGCTCTTGGCACACATGCAACAACCTGATCTACTAATAAATAGATGTTCAGTTAAGCAAAGATTTGAAAAAGAAAAGAAGTTAACACAGGGAAAGCCAAAGAAAGAATAGACTGAACAAACCAAGAGACAGAGAGAAATGTGAGATTTGATTGAATTTTTAAGTTTGATGGAGATGGTTACTGGTCCAAGATCTTGAGGAATTTGAAGCTATAGGTTCCAACTTCCAAACTTCATTGTCTTTATTCTTTTGAAGTTTGATGGAGATGGGAACTTAAATCAGTGCCCCTCATACCACAAAAATGAATATTTGTAATTATTATATAGATTTATATTATTTTCCTAAATTTGTTTATATTTATAATTTATGTATTAACCTAACTATTCTTCGTTTATATAGATATACTAGTATGAGTGTGTACATATAGCAGTAATCTTGAAACAATAAATCAAAATCAATCGGTACCGAAATATTTTGTTCTCTTGACCAAAACTTAAATAGCCTTCGGTGCGGTGTTGATAGCTTTGGTTTCTGTTGTTGTGTTGGTGACTGGACATAGCCTCACCAACACCCAGTTGGAAGCTTGGAACTGCATAGATCCACAACCCAGTTGCTCAAAACCACCACAAGCGTGACTCTTAAACCACATAATGATTATGGTGCATTTAACCCAAATAGAGAAATGCCCACAACCAAACCAAACCTGACTGCGCCACACCATTATATATATCAACAATCCTAAATCGGTACATTGGTATCAACCGGTACAAAAATATTTCATTTTCTTGACCAAACCAAAATGGCATTCGGTATAGTCTTGATAACTTTGGTTTTTGTTGCTGTGTTGGTGACTGAACACCCAGTTGGAAGCTTGGAACTGCATAGATCCACAAACCAACTACTTAAAACCACCACGAGCGTGACTCTTAAAGCAAAAAACAGTTGTGATGCGTTTAACTCAACCAAAACAAAGCCCACAACCAAACCAAACTTGATTCCATGCTCATCATAATTTACATACTGGTAATCCTAAAATGGTACACTAGTATCAACCACTACTGAAATATTTTCTAAACCAAAACAATCTTTGATGCAGTATTTGTCAATTTTTGTTTCTGGTGTTGTGTTGGTGATTTTTGTTTCTGGTGTTGTGTTGCTGACTGATCACAGCCTCACCAACATCCAACTTGAAGCTTGGAATTGCACAGATCCACAACCTCACCACTCAAAACCACCACAGACACAACTCTTAAAACTCTTAAACCATACAAAGGGCATGAGGTGTTTAACTCAAGCACAACCAAGCATAGGACCAATCCTGTTAAATTACCGATTGTCCCAAAAGCTTAAACTATTGAGATATGGTAAATTTAATTATTTAACCACATAAGTTTAACACTCTCCCTCACGTGTGAGCCGGAACTACTTTTTAATAGGTGAGAACCAACACGTGGATTTTAAATGGGAGGTATAGTGGAGGAGACAAGGATCGAACTTATGATCTCATGCTCTAATACCATGTCAAATTACCGATTGTTCCAAAAGTTTAACCTATTAAGATATAGTTAATTTAATCATTTAATCAATATTTCTAACAAAACTAAACCCGATGCACAGACACCATAATAGCCTCCCTTAAAATGCAACTTCTTTGCCCACGCTTAACAAATTGAAGACTCAAAGACTCACCACCATTCCAAATCAATCAACCCAACCCAAATTAATCAAAGCCCAACACCTATGTTGCTGACACAAACCCACTGCCAGTGTTGGTGTCAAAGATTTTGACTGCATTGTTACAATGTTTGGGCACCTGGATTGATGTATGCACAAATTTGGCTCCAAAAATGTTTGGAGCCTTAGGCTTCAACCCTTAATATGAAGATGACATGTGTCCTTGTAATCCAACCAACAAAGTGAGTCATGTGCATTGCATATGACATGGATACATTGTCTTCCTATTGGGGGTTGAAGCTTAAGGCATTTGGGGCCAAACTTTTTCCATTATGTATAGATTTGATATTGTACTTCTTGGCTTGTTCTGAGTTTAGGGTTTAGAAGTTGGGTTCAAATTTTAAATTTTGGAATTGGTTATGGGTTTTTATTTAGATCCAAGAATAGGGTTTCAGGCTTTTTCTTTCTTCAATTTCTTTGTTTCCAAATGGGTCTCCAGAGCTTCAACTATCAAATCTGAATCAAGATGAGGTTTCTTCTTCTTGTTCCTATTCCTCCTCTTATTCTCAATTCACCAACAAGATTGGGGTTTTTAAAGCCAATGTCTTTTGGGCCTCTAAGAGGTTCAGATGGAGAAAATCCTATTTCTTTTGGGGAATTTGTATTTTTTTTAATAGGGACTATTGTTGGTAAAGATGGAAATGGCGAAGATTTGGAGTTAGGGTTAATGATTGGTGAGATGAGGGGATCAGTGGGGCAGTGGTGGAAATGAAGGCTTGGGAAGGCAATGGCATTGAGCTTGGGAGTGGAGGTGGGGATTTTTCTGTCTTTTTGCCAATTCTATTTTCACTTTTGACCTGGGTGGCAGGATGCTAATTGTCATAATTACTCTAATTAAAATTTGGGGTGCTCATTGCAAGTACCCCCAAAATTTAGGCTGGTAATATGCATTTATACCCCTTTTTAAAGTTACTTTGGTGGAAAATGTTCTATACAGTCAACTTATCAAAAAAAAGAAAATGTTCTTTACAGTCCATGTGAGTGGGTTTTGGGTTCTGAAGCTTTTTTGCCCTTGTTGCTTATTTACTATGTGGCTTAAAATCTTAATTTGATATTGTGGAAGCAGCTTATTCTTTGACCCATTTGCCAAAAAAATCTATGATTACGCTAATGGAATGGTGGACTTAAGTTCCTTGAAGGTGACTCTTCTTTTGCTTTGTTAATACAAGTCAAGTTTCAGTTTATATTAATTTATTTCAAAATTTTTCATTTGAAGATTACTTAGTTTTGATATTGTTGGACAGCTGCGAACGTTGATCCCTGCTCAATTGTCATTCAGAGAGGATTGTGGTATATGTTTATTTCATTAATTTTCTGTAAACTCTTTTAGCATCATGATATTTGGAGCCATTGGCTGAATCTGTTATCAAACTATATGAATCTGACCAATTATATGCAATTCATCATGCAGCAAGAATTTTGCGTGGCTTAAGAATTGCTGCGCGTTTGGGCTTGTCATTATCAAAGGACACTGAGACTGCAATTCATGATCTTTCTTCATCTGTTCAGAGTTTAGGCAAGGTAGTTGCCAAGGATTTAAATGACATCACTTTCCTCAATGAATTATACAACAACAACAACAACAACAACAAAGCCTTAGTCCCTAATTTTTGAGGGTCGGCTATGAATTCTTAACAGATTAGGGTCAGCCACATGTATTCTAGTAAGGGACTCCCCAAAAAGTATTCCTAATGGATCCATTCATAATAGAGTGATTAAAATTTATGCTGGCTGTCAATCTATTGCAACCCGCCTTTTCCCGGGTGTGGGACTGGCTATGAACAAAATATATGACACTATCCCCAATGAATTATGTTATTAAAAAATTATTGGGTGTTTTTGGCATTTCTTAGTACCTTCTCCCTTTCTTGTTAACCACCTTTTATTGTTCTTATTTTTTAAAATTCACTGTTTCACATAACTTATATGTGCATGTGTGTGGGTGTTTCTCATAAGGACTACTTTATTATTTTAGCTCTTTAGATTTCGAAGCAAATGTAATTTAAGTTATCAACTTCTTCATCCTATTCCTTACTAAAATAACATTGTTTATATATTCAGTCAAGGATAATGATGGAGTTGAACTATATGTTTTCTTATGGAGCCGCTAAACCTTCTCTCTGCTTGCTTCAGAGATTTAATCTGCTTGAAATTCTTCTTCCATTTCATGTAAGTGATTTTCCAGTAACTGACTCACAAAATCTTAATGTTTTCATTTAGAGATTATATCTGATATGATGTTTGGATTACAGGCAGCATACCTTCAAGAGGCTAAGCAATCGTCTAAGCGTCCAATTATGTTGATGGTAAGATTACCTTTACAAGGAAGTAATAAAGCAATCTATGCATTATTTAATATTAGGGTCTGTTTGGATATCGTTTATTTTGCTGAAACTAAAAATTTATTGCTGAAAGTATTGTAAATAAAGGTAAACGTTAGCTGAAATAGTACAATGAGACCCATGAATAGTACCAAAAAGTGCAATGGAGCCCATAAATAGTAGCAAAAATAAATTGAATGATGAAATAATTTATAATTTTCATTGCTTCCCAAACGCACACTTAGTTAGTGATAAACATGCAACTATGGTATGGAATGTAGGAATGAACTTGATTAAATCATGGAATTATTTAATGTCATGAAGTTAGACAGGAAGTAATGGATATGATGGGAGATTACCGAAGGCACAATATTGAGTTAAGAGGAAAGCAATGTTTGTAAAGAAATATAAAAGGATCTTCCATTCTAAGTTTTTGTATTGATTCTAGAATTTTGTAAGTAATTGAAAATCCCTATCTGAGATGTAGGAATAATTTGGAACTTTTGTTAACAAAGAGAGAGAGAGAGAGAGAGAGATATGTAACAAAAGCTACTTAGGTATCAAAGAACAACAACCAAGCCTTTGTCCTGAATTCTTTGGGGTCGGCTACAAAACTTGCTTATCACCAAAAAAAGAAAAAGAAAAAGAAAAAAGAATCTGTTACAAGGTCATTGTAGGAACATAGTTTGTTCTGATAAGTGTAACTGCATCTGCTTGCAAATGATCTGTTGAGAGTACGTTTGAGCTTAAAGTGGCTTATAATATGTCAAGCCAAGGCTGGCTCTAGGCCTAAGGCCCCATCTCTCCAAAAAATTTATAAAGGGTCCTAAGGCCTCCAGTTATATAAACAATAGACCCCCAAAATTCTACAAAAAAAAAAGGCCCAAAATTGTAGAATGATTATTATTATTTTTTTCAAAGAAAGAAAATATAGGTGGATTTTGCATTCTTTCTCCGCCTTGAAGAAGGCCCTCTAAATATTGAGCCAATAAAAATCTAACTCAGTCTAAACCCTAAACTGTTTCACCAATAAAAATTGTTATGAATGTGCCGAATAATCATTGATAATCTATTTTCCTACCAACTTGTAAAAGAGATATTAATAAAACCTAAATACTAAAACTTAATAGCAATTTTGCATCTCAAAGAACAAGAAGAATGGTTTTTAAACCAAAAAAAATATACAAAATATATAATATAGAATAAGTAAGGGCCTCACAGTGAGGGGTTATTACAGGATTCTACTTAGCAATGGTGACCAATCTTTTCCCTTGGAAGAGCATATGGAAATCAAAGATTCCATCTAGAGTTGCATTCTTTAGCTGGACTGCCACTTTGGGGAAAATCTTGACAATTCACAATTTATGGAAAAAGAAAATGTTGCTTTTGGATTGGTGCTATTCGTGTGAATGCAATGGGGAATCAGTTAATAACCTTTTATTGCATTGCCCTGTTGCGACAGATTTATGGGCTATGGTTTTGGTTTTATTTGAAGTTTATTGGGTGATGCTGAAGACTTTTGTGGATTTATTAGCTTCTTGGCTAGGTTGCTTTAGATGCTATTGGAATGGACTTTTGTGGATGGCTGCTCCATATTGTTTGATGCGGTGCATATAGAGGGAGAGGGACAATAGGAGCTTTGAGGACACGGAGAGGACTATGCCTGGCCTTATATTATTTTTCCTTAGAATCTTATTGGATTGGGTGTCAGTCATACATAGTCATTCTTTATGTTCTGTTATTGATTTATTAGATTCATGTAATTTGCATGAGTGATTGTATGGTCCCCTGCTGTATACTCTTTGTATACGGGGTGACTATTTTTTATATCAATAAAGATTGCATTACTTATAAAAATTATAGAATAAATAATATCTAATTGATATTAAATATTAAAAACCACACTAAAATTATCGTCTTAGGCCTCAAAATATATTGAACTGATCCTGTGTCAAGCACATATTTTGTTTTTGTTTTTCTGTTTTTTCATGGTCTTACTTTCTTAATATTTTCTCTTCATTTTTTTGGACAGAAGCTTTTCTCACATTTGGATAATTTAGTTACTTGTGATCGACCTTCTGACTGCAGCCTGTGGTAAGCCAATTATTTATTTCCTCTGTTATAAGTGTAAACATAATATATAATGAAAGGATCATCATAAACTTGATTAGTGGACATAGTTGCTAGACTTCTTGAGTTTTCTTTAATTTGAGGAAATTTGAATCATTGTGTTCAAATATGTTTTCAGTTCAACCTTTAAAAAGGCACAGTTAATGATACATCGAATAATGTGATTTGATTGATTCTACAAACCCACTTAGTGGGAACATCAAAGCGAAATGAACTGATGGAGGCCTTAAGTGTGGGGGTTTGGGTCTGGTAAGGAAGTAATATGTGATGGTGAAGAAGTTGATCAAGCTCTGGTAGAGATTTCAGTACCACCCTGTAGTACAATCTTTAGCTGACATTATAAGCTATATTAGTTTGGCATCAGATACTTCCTCAACATTTTGGAAACCTGTGTCCTGCAATCATATGTTACCAATAAAGGTCTCGCCTCTTCATATGTATAGCATATGTATAGCAAACATCCGACCTTTGTGAATGACTCTGCAACTGATAGGTCCACTAAGCAGATCTTTTCAAGATGGTTTCTGGCTTCCTGTCAAATGTTTTTATTTCCCATTTCAATCATAGATGCATGATAAGAAGCTCATTTATCACCTTACTGTAGATAGCTGGAGGTTTATATGTTTTTGTATCTTTGCAATCATGGTTTTAATTCGATGTCATATTTTGTTTGTGGGACAGGGTTGGACTGTTGGCTTTTCACTTGGCATTAGTAAATAACCCTCAAGAAGCTATTGTGATTTGGGCATTTGCTTCTGCTCTGTACCATGGAAACTGGGAGGAAGGTGTCAAATTTGCTAAAGAACATGCTGAAATGCATGTTGATTTTGTACCTGAGATCTTGGGGTCCTCTAACATTAAATCGGATGAAGAACTTGCTAAAGAAGTAACTTTGTTAGCATCTTTGGTCCAAGATTCCATGTCTACTTTGGCTGAGACAGAAAGTCTTTTCAAATCAATGTCCAGATACCCATTTTCTCCATGCTCTGGTTTTGTAAGTACCTTTCTCTTTGTAATCTACATTGCTAATAACCTCAACAGCATATTTAACCAAAGAATAAATGTTCAAAATGTTACGTCACTCATTTGTGGTTATTTTAATCAACATAGGGCTGCAACCTGGGTGATCTAGTCTTTGTTATATAATGATTCTGACTCAAATCATGATTTTCACTCTTGAAATCTAATCCAATCCAATATGACCCCAACCTTATCTGAATTATCAACATACAAACCTCATCTTGAGGTAGGTTGATATATTAGGTTAAAATTAAATCAAATTCAAATTTGAACCTGACCTTGATAGTTTCAAATGTGCCAGATGTAATGTGCAGGGTCCACCTGTGCATCTACACAAAGCCAAAGGCCCTGTGTGTATATGGGGCTTATTTGACTGGTTTGCACTGATGTTCACAACTGTTGCTAGCAGTCCTTATGCCTTAACTCTATGCCCAGATATCATGTTATGTGAAGAACAGTGCTCAGACAAATTATTGAATGGGCATGCTCAAACTATTAAAATACAAATTGAGTGGGCAAGCTCACAACATAGTTTGACCATGAACCTCAACCTAATCTGGCACAAATTTTGACCTTATCTTTAATGATTAATACACTGGAGATTTCCGCTGCAGCACTGTGATTGGTTAGGCATGTTACCTAGTTATGTCTCACTATTTCCTGCTAGAGAGGATAGGTGTCCAATGATTTACTTATTCCCATGGTTTCTTGTAGTTAACATATGTATATTACTTGAATTTAGTTCATATATGCACCTGATCTGATGAAAAAGTGGTTCTTTAGGTATTTATTTCGAACAAAGTGGAGAAAGATGTTTTGGAAATTTTCCAAGTGCTCGTGGATGATATTGAGTCCTACAATAATGGAAGAGAGTTTTTTGAGATTGATTACCACTTGCTTGGGAAGGGAAATCTGCATGAGGCAAGATTTGTTCTCGGCAAGATTATTTTGGAAACTATGAGTGGTGAAGTTGTTAATGAAGAGAGGAAGGTTGTCAAGGAGGGGAGAACTGAGGTGCAGCCAGATATCTCTGAGGAGAATTGTGATCTGGAGCTTTCAGATCTCGTGAAGGTTGCATTCAAGGATGGAAATTGTAAACTTGGCCTATCAACATCTGATCCTGAAGTAAAGCAAACAGTGGTGAAGAAACAGAAGTTGGTGGAGAAATTCAGTCGTCCTGAGCAGTTGGGGGCTACAATGAATTCAGGGGTGGTTGAGAAAGTGAATTTCCATAAGATGGCTAATAAACACAACAAAATAATTGAGACGTGTTGGTTACCCCAGGAAGAAACAAAGATGATGCAAGGCATAATGTCGGAGAAGGAAAATTATCATCTACAAGAGCAGCAGGTTACTTTGGAAATGCAAGAGGGTGTTGAGAATGATAAGTACAAGAATAATGAGAGGCATTTGAAGACATTAGAGAAGGTGAAGCGTAGGTTATCACAAGATGAGGTAACTAAGAAGCATGTGAAAAATGTAGTTGATAAGTGTAGTTCCAGTTGGGAGGCAAAGCTTAAGCATAGAAAGGTGTTAGAGAAGAAAGAGTCACATTTCTCACACCAAGAGGTTGTCAGGGAGAAACATGATAAGGAACTAGTTAAGGAGAAAGGCAGTCGACCTCTACTGTCAAGCCTTTTCAAGTGAATCGTCATTGTATGTTGTAAAATCACTTGCCAGTGTAGGACAGCATCACCAAAGTTATAATTGACAGGCATGAGGCATTCTTCCACCTCTCTCTATGATTTCTTTGCAGGTGTACATTAGAATCATTAGAGCTGATAGAAGTATGGTCTTATTTACTAGAGGTTATACTCATTGTAAGATTATGCTAATTTTTTTACCGGATTAGTAATCAATTTTGACTTCTTGAGATCATGAGTAGTATCAGCATTTTGGTTCAATATGTTGACTTGATTAGGTTTGTCATAATGCCGTACCTATTTTATTTCGGTTATGTTTCAGGAAAGTTGGTAGCACCAATGACTGATGTGAATTAGCTCTTCAGCATCATAGCATGTCCTTAACTTTTCATGTTTTCTTCATCTTTTTCTTCTCTTCATATCAAGTGTAAATGAACTTTTCACTAGGTCTATTCAGATCAATCGCATTATGATTGTTCCTAATATTCTGATAGAACCGAAATTTTTACCATATTAGAGCATTTGCATCAGCCCAGTTAGTCTTCTAAAATAGATATACAGTGTAAATTTTATACATTTTGAGCAAAAAAACACCCACATCAGTGGGTGTAAAAACGAGCAAAATCATGTATATATTTCCACGAGCTACAGTACCCGTGTAAATATACACGGGTACTGTAGCTCGTGTATTTATTATTTTAATAATTTTCATTCGCCCCAGATTCTCTCTCTTCTCCGATGCACAACTACCACAGAAACACATTTTCTTTTTCTCAGATGCACACAAACAGACCCACGCACAAACAGACCCACGCACAAACAAACCCACACAGACAAACCAACAGAGAGATAGATCAGTGCATGTGGTGCTTGGTTCGTGGATCGGCCGGTGAAGACACGATCTGGGTCGTCGGAGCTTGGTTCTGGGTCACCGGACATTGGTTCTGGGTCGCCGGACCTTAGTTCGTTGGTCGCTAGACCTTGGTTTATGGATTGACGGGTGAGACACGATCTGGGTCGTCGTGAAGCTCGGTTCGTGGGTCGTCGGAGCTTGGTTCGTGGGTCGACATGAAGCTCGGTTCGTGGGTCGCCATGAAGCTCGGTTCGTGGGTCACCGTGAAGCTCAGTTCGTGGGTCGTCGTGAACCTCGGTTCGTGGGTCGCCGTGAAGCTCGATTTATGGGTCGTTAGAGCTCGGTTCGTGGGTCGCCGTGAACTTCGGTTCGCGGGTCGCCGGAGCTCGGTTTGGCCAGTGAAGAACTGATTTGGGTTTTTGTTTTTGAGAAATAATGAGAGAAGGCAGAAGAGAGAAGGAGAGAGAGAGAGAGAGAGAGAGAGAGAGAGAGAGAGAGAGAGAGAGAGAGTAAGTCACTGACTTTCCCGAGGCTTGTAAGTGGGGCTCACAGCCTCACAGGCTGTGAGAGGCAGACCCGCACCATGGAGCGGGAACAGGAGACAATTCCTGATGTTAGAGGGCACGCTCCTTCAAAGTTCAAGCTAGTTCAATACTTTTTTAAGGCTCTTGGCCTTTGTCTTAATAAGGAAAACATTTTTATCAACCTTGGTGATGTTTCATGTTTTCTTTAAGGCTCCATCAAAGGCTAAAATCACATTAGCAAATGTATGATCTGATCTCTATTGTATTATCTACAAAGGTTAAAATCACATTAGCAGATCTATGATCTCTATTTTCAAGTGGGCCGAGGGCCTAGTGATGAAGGAATAAAGATAAAATACTTGATTGTTTAAATATTAAAAAGTTTGATTTATGTTTGTAGAGAAGGAAAATTTTCGACCTATGAGTGAAAATGCATAATTTCTCTACACTTAAAAGTATTATGTTACTCACTGAAAACTATGTTTGTACAACTTAATGCATGCCTCGGGTGGCTTTATATAGAGATCTTTGGAAACTAACGGACAAAAAGAAAAAGATGTGTAAATGGTTAAAATACCATACTTTCAAAAAATACTGCACCAATCCTTGAAAAAAAAGGGGTAAGTGCCCATAGAAGGATCATGTTGTTAGAAAGAAATTATTGCACTAGACCTCAGAAAGGGCTTATAGGTCTGCAACGAGTAACATGTCATCTAGAAGAAACTATTGCACTAAACCTTGGATGAAGTTCTAGACTGGCAAAGGGTAACATATTGTTCAAAGCAACTATGCCACCAACCTTAGAAATTTAGTCATCTACAATGTTATTCCATAAATCCAAGATGGGCACAAAAGGTAAATCCAAGAAATATGATAAAATTATATGGTACAAGAAAATCATAATGATCATTGATCAGTGTGAAATGAATTTCCAGTATTTTTCTGCCAAATTCCCAAATTTCTGGGAGAAAAAGAAAATAATATCAACATTCAAGGAGGAGAAGGGCATTGTTGAAGGAACTTTTATTGTTGTTTGAGAAGATATACGGTGTAAAGTTTGTTATGAAATTGGTATTGGCTTCATTTTTTAATGTTCCTGGACCTTTCAGTCCATACCATAAATAAGTCACATATACATAGTTGCTTCTTGTTGAGGTCAGGGTGAGAGATTTTGTGACATTTCTAATTGGCCATCTTGTTTGTCTAATAATATATTTAACAATTGATATTTTGACTAGTATACATAATGAGTTAGTTTTTGTGAAATTATTCAATATAATTGGAATACATTTTTTCTTTCACATAAATGCGGATTTTACATGTGAAATTTTTATTTATGTGAGAGAAATGTGTAATCTACCGATATATTGAACAATTTTTGATAGTTTTGATTACCAATAACCAGCCACTCAGTTTTTTCTGGTATTTATGTGAGGGAAACAATATTTAATGTTCCTTCAATAAAGGATACTCGTTATCAAAAACTAAAATTGTATTAAAAAAACTAAAATAAAATATATACAAGAGTAGGTGCCATCATTCAAGATGAAAAGAGAAGGGTAACAGTAACTGCAAATAAGTGAGAACATACGATCAAAATCGGGAAAGAAATGGAAGTTGTGGTGATGAAGTGGGCCCTTTCTTTTACAAAGTTTGGTTGATGCGTTTTATATTTTGGAAGTTGTAAAAACCATCGGGCCTGTTTGGTCCTTATTTTCAAAAAATTGTTTTTAAGGTGTTATGAGAAATTGTTCTCAAAAACAAATTTTTAGTGTTTTCCTAACCTACAAATTTATTTGTTTGTTTTCTATATATATATATATATATATATTTCTCTTAAAAAAAAAGGGGACAACCTAGCCAAACTTAACAACAATGAACAGTGGCTTGAAATTGAGAACAAGAACATTCAAAAAGTTATTCCGTCTCCATAGTGATTTTTGGAGAAAAGTTTTCTAAAATCAATTTTTAGAAAATAGGTGCGAAATATTTTCCTTTTATAAATTTTTTAATAAAAAATTATAGGGCCCTTTTTTTTTATTATATATATTTCTATATTTATAAATAAAAAACTGTTTTAAAAATATTATACCAAATAGGCTCATAGTGTTTGCAATGCAAAATGTAGTCTCAAGCTGGCTAAGCTTGGGACACATTTTTTACTCAACTAAATAAGAATTAAGATGCTCCTTGGTAAGGGCTTAAACTGCCCACAAAAAAAAAAAAAAAGATTTAAGAGGTAAGCATAAACGAAAAATCTCACATGTAGACAACTATATTAGTTTTTTTTTGGGGGGGGGGGGGGGGAACAGACTCTAATAAATTTAAAGAGCCTCCAAATTTTTGGGAACCATTACTTGGTGGTTACATTACAATCTTGATCAAAATAAATTTAGAATAACTATATTTTAAATCTTACAATATAGGAGGAGTAACAAATTAAACTTTATAGTTTCAAAAGTAACTAATTAAATGTCAATCCATTTAAGTGGATCGTTTAAGTTTTAGTATGAGCTAATAGTTTAATTTCTTAATTATTTATTTTGTTATTTTGAAACTATAGGATTTAATTTGTCATACCCTTCAACTATAATATATTTAAAATTTATCTACAATTTCAAAAAGTCAAACTAATCATGTTTAAGAATTTCCATAAATTTAATATTCTAAAAATTACAAAAGAAAAAGTTAACGGACGCCCTGAAATGATCAATTTATAAAATATTATTACAATACGAATTCAATGCCATTCCAAATTATGTTTGAAGTCATTAACATTAATATCCTTAACAAGGGTTTGCAGGCACAGCTCTACAAGAACTAAATTTATAATTGAAAGTATCCACACACTCAAAATTATTGCACAAGTCATGCTGTAATAACCAAAAGCTGCACCAAACTCCTTAATTAGCATTTCATTGCTAGACTTTTAATAAACAACAACAATCCAAGTTCGGGATCATGAAATTTATTAGCAATCCAAGTGCGGAAAAAAAAAAAAAAAAAAAAAAAAAACAAAACAAAAATTGAAAGGAGCGCATTTTAAACTTACCGTAAAAGGCAAAGTGTAGCAAAAGGGACCAATCATTATTCAATAGAAGATAAACTCAAAAGAAAAAAAAGAAAAAGAAAAAAAGTAATCTTTGTCCAATTTTTGAAATCAGATGCTGCAAACTCACACCCACATGCCTATACCAGACCCAGGAGACCGTTGCTGCGACAAACTGAGAAAGTACCATTTGACAAAAACCCTCTTCATCCAACGGTCATAATTCACTAGCCGTTGCATTTGAAAAAAGTAAAAGCGCCACGAGGGCTATTCCAGACAAATATCCATTATTTTCGTGTCTAGCTCTCTCTCTCTCTCTCTCTCTCATCTACCTTTTTTTTCGTACATACATACATATATACATTCTTGCAAAGGCTCAGGCTTTAGAGTTTTAGATGCTCTAAAGCTTCTGATTTTTTGTCTTAGGCTTAGTGGGGTTTGGTGTGTGATTGTCTCTTTCTTTCAGATAATCAAAGCAAAAATGGTTATTACTGATGAGAACAATCCTACTACTTTGAACAAACCCACAAATTTTCAAGGTAAACCCATTTGATTATATGCTACAAAGTCTCAGATTTTGAATGATTTAACATTGAACATGGCTATAAAACACCAAGACCTGACATGGGTTTTTGTTTTTTGAATGATATACAGTAGGAGGAGGGTTAGAGATGGGTAATAGAAAGTTCGGGCAGGAGATTAAGCACAACAGGAGGGCTTTAAGCGTCATTAATCAGAGTTTAGTGAGCAATCAAGCATACCCCATTGTTAATAAGAGAGGCTTGTCAGAGTAACTTCTTGATGCCATAAAGTTTAAATTTTTATTTTTATTTTTCTTTTTGTGCATGCTTGTTCCTTGTTTTCTTTTTTGGGAATTGATTTTTGTTTATATTTTTTTCTTGTTTAGAAAACATCAATTCTTTGAAAAGAAACAGGCTGATCCAGTGCACCGACCAATTACGAGGTAAGAAATTTAAAATTTGGACCTTCAGACCTTAATTTCTTCATTTTTCTTTTGTGGGTTTTTAGCTCCAAACAAAAGGTGTTACTTACTAGAAAGAAAAGAAATTCAAATTTTGAATTTCAGATCTTCATTCCCTTTTACAGAAAACAAATACTCAAATTATACTGAGTCAATAATCAAGATGAGACAGATATATGATCCAAACTATTTTTTTTTCTTCATCCTCAGTACCAAAAGGAAATTTTTTTTGAATTTTTACCAAAACTTGTCTTCAAATCTTTGTGGTTAAATTTTGATCTGTTGCGTTATTTAGGAAATTTGCTGCACAAATTGCAAACACACAGCCACCTTGTCCCCAGGTATCACTACTCTCTCTCTCTAAGAGAAAACATGGATCCAAACTGTATATGTGCTCCTTTTTGTTTTTGGTGGTGCTGAGATTGATTTTTTTGGCTCTAACTATGAATAGGAAATTAAGAAGGCAAACCCATCTGCATCAACCTCAAATGGATTTGGAGATTTCATCTTTATAGATGAGGAACACAAGGCCCCTAAAGAAGACCACCCGGTGCCCATGTTTTTAGAACAACCAGAAGCAATGCCTAGTGAAACTGATGAGATGGTATCTTTGTGTGTGTGTGTGTTAACAGTTAATTGAAAATTATGTTAATCAATTTATAAGATTGTTAATCCACTGGTTAAATCTTTTAGGAGGAAGTTGAAATGGAGGATATAGTCGAAGAGCCCGTCATGGATATTGATAGCTGTGATGCAAAGAATCCACTAGCAGTTGTTGACTACATTGAAGATCTCTATGCCTACTACAGAAAAATGGAGGTAAATTGAACTTGTTTTTAGCTGGTAACTGTTTCACTGACTAAATTTATATGTATAATAGTTTTCATAGTGTCTATCTTCTTCAATTGATAGGTGTTATGTGTTTAGGGATCTAAACCTTTCTTCCTTTATCCTTAAACCTAATCCTTTTGGTATAAAATGTTTTCCCTACCACACAAACACACACACACACACCCAAATCCCTTCTATAAGTTCAACTTGAAATTTACATACTTTGTGTAAAGAAGTCTTAGATTAACCTATAATGAGTGGTTTTGGATTCTTCTATCAATTGTAATTTAATAAAATTAGTGAAACTATCAAAGAAAACTCATAGGTGCACACCTTACTTTTTTTCCTTTTAAATTACTAAATTATTGAATCAAGTTCAGTTTAAAATATACATTTCTTTTATGTGTGTAACCTTGTGCAACATTGAAACTATTTGAAGATCCATAATAAAACGTTTTGAAATGGTACTATTATTATAAAAATGTACAAGTATGATCTTCCTAAAATGTCTTTTAGTTTGAATTAGAGGTGGCACGGTTTTTTTAAAAGTAAAAAAAAGAGATGGCACCAATTGTTTGTTTTAAGAAAAAGGGTGAGGGTAAATATATAAAATCAAATTTCCACTTTTGAAAAGTCTCATATATTGTAATACAACTCAAAAAGGAAAGGTTACCATCTATAGGATGGCGGGAATATGTAGTCAATTGTATTTGCAAGCACATTAGATAGTGTGCGCGGGTTCATTAGGTATGCTCACAAACGTTGGTTAGATACGAGCTTGCAGGTTTGTTGGATACGCATTTGCGCACCAATTACATGGTGTAAGGAGACCTCAATTTAAGTAGTTACTGATATGGCCTAAGCTATTATGGTTGTAACAACTCTGGTGATTTAATCATTTATGTTAGGTATTTTGAAAATTTTGTCATACTAATTAATTATGGTTTTCCATTATTTATTTACCATATAAGGTTTTGATACTTCTGTATTTTGAACAAATGGCAAGTATTTTTGCTTGGCTTAAGTTTTTAGTTGTTTTTTTCCCCCCTTCCTTTTCTCTTTGGCCTCAAATACTTATGTAGTTCAATTTAATAAATTAGAGGTAGCATGTTTTTCAAACAGGAAAAAAAAAAGGAAATGGCACAATTTGAAAAGTTTCATATATTATGATACAACTCAAAAAGGAAAAGGTTACCATCTATTGTGTAATAGAGAGAACATGTAGTTAATTGTACTTTGCGGGTACATTAGATATGCGCACGTGGGTTTATTAGCTAGGTGCATTTGCGTGCGCGCGGGTTTATTAGTTACCTCTATTTGTGTGCCAAGTACACGTAAGCAGACCTCAATCAAAATATGGCCTAAGCTATTATGGTTCTAACAACAACTCAGCAATTGCAGCATTTATGTTAGGTATTTTGAAAGTTGTCATACTAGTTATAAGTTGTTTTCCATTATCTATTTACTATTTTGTACAAATGGCAAGTATTTTTGCTTGGCTTAAGTTTTCCGTTGGTTTTTTTTTCTTCTAAGCCTCAAATACTTGTAGTAACTAACAAGGAAACCATCATTTTTACCTATGTTTGGTTACTGAACACCAGTAATTTTATGCAGTGTTTTAGCTGTGTTTCACCAGACTACATGGCACAACAATTTGACATTTTTTTTTCTAAGCCTCAAATACTTGTAGTANAGTTGTTCAGCAAAAATGAAAAGAGAGAGAGAGATAACGCGCGAATATTAAGAGTCAGTTGAGGGAAATAATAAAAAAATGAGAAGAATGAATATTTTATAGAAATAACTTGTAAAATAAATGAGCTGATGTGAGTGTTTTGTAAAAGTGGTAGTGTAAAATAGAAAAAGTAGGTTTTTAGTGTAAAAATGGATGTGTAAAATACAAATACTGATGCGAATTAGAGGCCAAAAGTAAGGGATATAAATGAAAGTAATTTAGAGTTTGGGGTCATTTTTATAAGCATGTGTGTGTTTGGAAAAAATTAAAAAGTCAGCTTATTTTTACTAGTATTTATAGGCCCTATTATACTTTTTGGTATTATTCATAGGTCATATTGTACTATTTCAGCAAACTTTTACCTTTATCTACCGTACTTTTAGCTAAAAGTTTTCAGTTTTAGCAAAATAAACTGATCCTAAATAGACTGTTTGGGTAATGATTTTAGTACTTTGCGTGTAAAAATGGAATGGTCCTGATTATTCTGTCTCTTTATCTTTTTTTTTTTTTTTTGAGAAACTTCTGTCTCTTTATCTTTATTTAGATAATTTTATTTTAAAAAATAAATAAGGTGAATCAGACGGAGAATGAATTAAACAATTTAAACCATGGGCCATAGTCCTTGAAACTAGTCGGGCTTAAAAAAATAGTTTTGACCAATAAGTCACTGACTTTCCCGAGGCTTGTAAGTGGGGCTCACAGCCTCACAGGCTGTGAGAGGCAGACCCGCACCATGGAGCGGGAACAGGAGACAATTCCTGATGTTAGAGGGCACGCTCCTTCAAAGTTCAAGCTAGTTCAATACTTTTTTAAGGCTCTTGGCCTTTGTCTTAATAAGGAAAACATTTTTATCAACCTTGGTGATGTTTCATGTTTTCTTTAAGGCTCCATCAAAGGCTAAAATCACATTAGCAAATGTATGATCTGATCTCTATTGTATTATCTACAAAGGTTAAAATCACATTAGCAGATCTATGATCTCTATTTTCAAGTGGGCCGAGGGCCTAGTGATGAAGGAATAAAGATAAAATACTTGATTGTTTAAATATTAAAAAGTTTGATTTATGTTTGTAGAGAAGGAAAATTTTCGACCTATGAGTGAAAATGCATAATTTCTCTACACTTAAAAGTATTATGTTACTCACTGAAAACTATGTTTGTACAACTTAATGCATGCCTCGGGTGGCTTTATATAGAGATCTTTGGAAACTAACGGACAAAAAGAAAAAGATGTGTAAATGGTTAAAATACCATACTTTCAAAAAATACTGCACCAATCCTTGAAAAAAAAGGGGTAAGTGCCCATAGAAGGATCATGTTGTTAGAAAGAAATTATTGCACTAGACCTCAGAAAGGGCTTATAGGTCTGCAACGAGTAACATGTCATCTAGAAGAAACTATTGCACTAAACCTTGGATGAAGTTCTAGACTGGCAAAGGGTAACATATTGTTCAAAGCAACTATGCCACCAACCTTAGAAATTTAGTCATCTACAATGTTATTCCATAAATCCAAGATGGGCACAAAAGGTAAATCCAAGAAATATGATAAAATTATATGGTACAAGAAAATCATAATGATCATTGATCAGTGTGAAATGAATTTCCAGTATTTTTCTGCCAAATTCCCAAATTTCTGGGAGAAAAAGAAAATAATATCAACATTCAAGGAGGAGAAGGGCATTGTTGAAGGAACTTTTATTGTTGTTTGAGAAGATATACGGTGTAAAGTTTGTTATGAAATTGGTATTGGCTTCATTTTTTAATGTTCCTGGACCTTTCAGTCCATACCATAAATAAGTCACATATACATAGTTGCTTCTTGTTGAGGTCAGGGTGAGAGATTTTGTGACATTTCTAATTGGCCATCTTGTTTGTCTAATAATATATTTAACAATTGATATTTTGACTAGTATACATAATGAGTTAGTTTTTGTGAAATTATTCAATATAATTGGAATACATTTTTTCTTTCACATAAATGCGGATTTTACATGTGAAATTTTTATTTATGTGAGAGAAATGTGTAATCTACCGATATATTGAACAATTTTTGATAGTTTTGATTACCAATAACCAGCCACTCAGTTTTTTCTGGTATTTATGTGAGGGAAACAATATTTAATGTTCCTTCAATAAAGGATACTCGTTATCAAAAACTAAAATTGTATTAAAAAAACTAAAATAAAATATATACAAGAGTAGGTGCCATCATTCAAGATGAAAAGAGAAGGGTAACAGTAACTGCAAATAAGTGAGAACATACGATCAAAATCGGGAAAGAAATGGAAGTTGTGGTGATGAAGTGGGCCCTTTCTTTTACAAAGTTTGGTTGATGCGTTTTATATTTTGGAAGTTGTAAAAACCATCGGGCCTGTTTGGTCCTTATTTTCAAAAAATTGTTTTTAAGGTGTTATGAGAAATTGTTCTCAAAAACAAATTTTTAGTGTTTTCCTAACCTACAAATTTATTTGTTTGTTTTCTATATATATATATATATATATATTTCTCTTAAAAAAAAAGGGGGACAACCTAGCCAAACTTAACAACAATGAACAGTGGCTTGAAATTGAGAACAAGAACATTCAAAAAGTTATTCCGTCTCCATAGTGATTTTTGGAGAAAAGTTTTCTAAAATCAATTTTTAGAAAATAGGTGCGAAATATTTTCCTTTTATAAATTTTTTAATAAAAAATTATAGGGCCCTTTTTTTTTATTATATATATTTCTATATTTATAAATAAAAAACTGTTTTAAAAATATTATACCAAATAGGCTCATAGTGTTTGCAATGCAAAATGTAGTCTCAAGCTGGCTAAGCTTGGGACACATTTTTTACTCAACTAAATAAGAATTAAGATGCTCCTTGGTAAGGGCTTAAACTGCCCAAAAAAAAAAAAAAAAGATTTAAGAGGTAAGCATAAACGAAAAATCTCACATGTAGACAACTATATTAGTTTTTTTTGGGGGGGGGGGGGGGGAACAGACTCTAATAAATTTAAAGAGCCTCCAAATTTTTGGGAACCATTACTTGGTGGTTACATTACAATCTTGATCAAAATAAATTTAGAATAACTATATTTTAAATCTTACAATATAGGAGGAGTAACAAATTAAACTTTATAGTTTCAAAAGTAACTAATTAAATGTCAATCCATTTAAGTGGATCGTTTAAGTTTTAGTATGAGCTAATAGTTTAATTTCTTAATTATTTATTTTGTTATTTTGAAACTATAGGATTTAATTTGTCATACCCTTCAACTATAATATATTTAAAATTTATCTACAATTTCAAAAAGTCAAACTAATCATGTTTAAGAATTTCCATAAATTTAATATTCTAAAAATTACAAAAGAAAAAGTTAACGGACGCCCTGAAATGATCAATTTATAAAATATTATTACAATACGAATTCAATGCCATTCCAAATTATGTTTGAAGTCATTAACATTAATATCCTTAACAAGGGTTTGCAGGCACAGCTCTACAAGAACTAAATTTATAATTGAAAGTATCCACACACTCAAAATTATTGCACAAGTCATGCTGTAATAACCAAAAGCTGCACCAAACTCCTTAATTAGCATTTCATTGCTAGACTTTTAATAAACAACAACAATCCAAGTTCGGGATCATGAAATTTATTAGCAATCCAAGTGCGGAAAAAAAAAAAAAAAAAAAAAAAAAAACAAAACAAAAATTGAAAGGAGCGCATTTTAAACTTACCGTAAAAGGCAAAGTGTAGCAAAAGGGACCAATCATTATTCAATAGAAGATAAACTCAAAAGAAAAAAAAGAAAAAGAAAAAAAGTAATCTTTGTCCAATTTTTGAAATCAGATGCTGCAAACTCACACCCACATGCCTATACCAGACCCAGGAGACCGTTGCTGCGACAAACTGAGAAAGTACCATTTGACAAAAACCCTCTTCATCCAACGGTCATAATTCACTAGCCGTTGCATTTGAAAAAAGTAAAAGCGCCACGAGGGCTATTCCAGACAAATATCCATTATTTTCGTGTCTAGCTCTCTCTCTCTCTCTCTCTCTCATCTACCTTTTTTTTCGTACATACATACATATATACATTCTTGCAAAGGCTCAGGCTTTAGAGTTTTAGATGCTCTAAAGCTTCTGATTTTTTGTCTTAGGCTTAGTGGGGTTTGGTGTGTGATTGTCTCTTTCTTTCAGATAATCAAAGCAAAAATGGTTATTACTGATGAGAACAATCCTACTACTTTGAACAAACCCACAAATTTTCAAGGTAAACCCATTTGATTATATGCTACAAAGTCTCAGATTTTGAATGATTTAACATTGAACATGGCTATAAAACACCAAGACCTGACATGGGTTTTTGTTTTTTGAATGATATACAGTAGGAGGAGGGTTAGAGATGGGTAATAGAAAGTTCGGGCAGGAGATTAAGCACAACAGGAGGGCTTTAAGCGTCATTAATCAGAGTTTAGTGAGCAATCAAGCATACCCCATTGTTAATAAGAGAGGCTTGTCAGAGTAACTTCTTGATGCCATAAAGTTTAAATTTTTATTTTTATTTTTCTTTTTGTGCATGCTTGTTCCTTGTTTTCTTTTTTGGGAATTGATTTTTGTTTATATTTTTTTCTTGTTTAGAAAACATCAATTCTTTGAAAAGAAACAGGCTGATCCAGTGCACCGACCAATTACGAGGTAAGAAATTTAAAATTTGGACCTTCAGACCTTAATTTCTTCATTTTTCTTTTGTGGGTTTTTAGCTCCAAACAAAAGGTGTTACTTACTAGAAAGAAAAGAAATTCAAATTTTGAATTTCAGATCTTCATTCCCTTTTACAGAAAACAAATACTCAAATTATACTGAGTCAATAATCAAGATGAGACAGATATATGATCCAAACTATTTTTTTTTCTTCATCCTCAGTACCAAAAGGAAATTTTTTTTGAATTTTTACCAAAACTTGTCTTCAAATCTTTGTGGTTAAATTTTGATCTGTTGCGTTATTTAGGAAATTTGCTGCACAAATTCTAAGCCTCAAATACTTGTAGTAACTAACAAGGAAACCATCAATTTTTACCTATGTTTGGTTACTGAACACCAGTAATTTTATGCAGTGTTTTAGCTGTGTTTCACCAGACTACATGGCACAACAATTTGACATTTTTTTTTCTAAGCCTCAAATACTTGTAGTAACTAACAAGGAAACCATCAATTTTTACCTATGTTTGGTTACTGAACACCAGTAATTTTATGCAGTGTTTTAGCTGTGTTTCACCAGACTACATGGCACAACAATTTGACATTAATGAGAGGATGAGAGCTATACTGATTGACTGGCTTATTGAGGTATATACAATTTTCTCCTACAGAACCAATGCCTAAAATTTGGTTTTCCAGTTCAAATGGATTTTTTCTTATTCTAGTGTCAAATTTGAGCAAGGGTATTAATTGTTTGAATTTAACAGGTCCACGATAAGTTTGAACTCATGAAAGAGACACTGTTCCTTACTGTTAATCTAATAGACAGATTTTTATCCAAGCAATCAGTAGTAAGAAAGAAACTTCAGTTGGTTGGCTTGGTTGCCATGCTCTTAGCATGCAAGTATGAGGAGGTTTCTGTTCCTGTAGTTGGGGATTTGATTCTTATATCAGATAAAGCGTACACAAGGAAGGAGGTTCTGGAAATGGTACTTTTCTTTGGTTGTGATTATGCCAACACTATATCTATATCTGATAACAAATTATTGACCTCCTGCTCTTCGTTTATCTGCAGGAGAGCTTGATGCTCAACACACTGCAGTTCAACATGTCGGTTCCAACCCCTTATGTTTTCATGCAAAGGTTCTTCAAGGCTGCTCAATCAGACAAAAAGGTTAGTACTTGGTACTCTTTTCAGTGAAAATTGTAAAGGCATGTTATTACTGCAGTATTGTGTACTTAAATTACAACTTTATGTAACAGATTGAGCAACTGTCGTTCTTCTTGATTGAGCTTTCACTAGTGGAGTATGAGATGCTTAAATTCCAACCATCTGTATTAGCAGCTGCTGCAGTCTATACCGCTCAATGTGCCCTTTATGGATTCAAGCAGTGGAATAAGACCTGTGAATGGCACACCAGCTACTCAGAAGATCAGCTCTTGTGAGTTTTTTCTTACCATTTTAACTTAGGGTTCCCAATCAACCACGTGTTGCATTGACCATAAACATAGTTGAATTTAATGTCTTTATAAGATGTGCCAAATGGTTGCATTGAGGAACCCTAAAATACAACATTTAAAGAATTGTACCTAAGTTCTACCTCAAATCATATATGAATTAAAATTTTACTAATGGAGATTTCTTTTGCTTTGCTTGCTCACAGAGAATGCTCAAGACTAATGGTAGCTTTCCACCAAAGGGCAGCAACAGGAAAACTCACAGGGGTACATAGGAAATACTGTACATCTAAGTTTGGCCATACTGCAAAACAGGAACCAGCTCATTTTCTTTTGGAGACCCAACTATAGCAGGCCATGCACAGTTACTAACAACATTACATGACTTTGGGTTGTGATTGGGTGGGGAATACTCATACAAGCAACTTGGGTTGCACTGGGGAGTTTAATTTTCTAGATAAGTCTGCAGCCTTGGTTGTTAATTTCATACAGCCAGGGTTGTTTTCCTAAGTTCTAATTGAACATAATTCATTCTTTCCCCCTTTAAAATTGTACTTCTATTGTTGTTCCCTTTCAACAATAAATGTGATGACAATTTAAATGTTTCATTTTTCAATATAGTAGCTATTTTTAACATCTGGATGGCCTAGTACTATTACAAATTCGTATCATTTCATTCCCTCTTTGTTCTTTGTGTTTAAAGCTTTCCAACTTTGTCACAATAATAGAAATGGAAAATGAGAGAATTCAAAGAGACCTAAGGGTTGAAAATGCTGCATTTCGGCTGAATTTAGTATTATCTGACGTTTTCCATGGGGATTTGTTGGAATCTTATATCCTTCCTTTAAACCAACAAGCTTCTGATAAGTTGACTTGGCCATCGACTGCAAGCCAATGTACTGTTCAATGAGCCACTTCCTTTAATGAAATTCGCCACAACACCCCCCCCCCCCCACCCCGGCCTGGGAAAAGGACTTGGATTAAAGTGTTCATATCGCGATATCACCATTAATACCCACAAGATCATTTTTTTTTTTTTTTTTTTGGTGGGAATTTGAAAGAGAAAATTTGTAGTTTCATTTTTACAATCATCTTTGGGGGATTGAAGGCTCAAAATGATGCATCTTCTGGGTAGGATGTACAAAAAGAATTGGATGAGCTCAAATTATGATATGAAAGATTGAAGGTACCTTGTATCTTGTTGTTTTTGGGCTTGGATTAATTGTCAGTATATTTATATTGTATTGTTGTTCTTGCGTTAACTGGATACATAACTTGTAGAAAGATCATTCTAGGTTTCATGATCTTGCAGATCAAATGATTGAGGAGAAGGACAAAGAAATCTCTAAACTTCTTGATGGCAATAAGGATCTTCATCAATCTTTGGAATCAAAACCACCTGTCTGTTTCCTTCTTTTGTCTTCTTAAATATTTGTTAAATTTCACCTAATACTTAACACTTTCCCATGACTTAGATTTAAATTTTCTAGTACTTGGCCTGACAATGATTAATAATCGTAGGTTGATCACAATGGAAATCACTACATAGGTATAAAGCCATTCTTGTTACCACTTGTCAGCACCTGTATTAGTTAAATTTAAGTTGAAAGCTTTTCTCAATCTATAAAAGATCAAACCCTTGGGGTAGTTGGTGAGGTCTTAACATATCATTTTTCTCTAACTGGAATTATCAGCCATGCAAAAGCAGGATGCACAGAATTTCAGCACTTCTGTAGCAGAACAGTAGATTCTGGTGTAAACATTTCTCTCAAAAAATCCGTTCTCATTTAAACTGTACTTTGTTGAGTCTCCCAATGCATTTATTATGACAGTTTAGTAGGTAGCCAATCATATCATTGAGCTGCAAGTTTCAACCAGCTCTGATGGAAAAATTTAAGTGCCTGATTAAGTGAGCTCTGTTCATAAAAACCCACACAAACTAGAAATATTTATTTTGGCACCAGTTTGTATTTCTAATTATATGTTCTTTGATTTTTCCCCCAAAACTTTATTGCTTGTACCTAGGCTTTATATATCTTGATGAACTTTTGTATTCATTTTTTAGTTGAAGTTTTTGTGGATAATGTTCAAGTAGTCGATGTTTATGCTTTTGAATAATGATCAATATCACAAGAGCCTTTATTTTCATAAAAATTGTACCAGTATAGCTTTTTTTTTTTTTTTAAAAGTGTTTTCCATGTGCCTCAAAACCAAGTACTACTCACATTATAAGTCTTTGTGTGCAATTTTGCCTTCTTTCTTATTTATTTGGAGTAGGGGATAATGAGTGCAGGAAGCCATGTTGAAGGCTGAGCTTCGCAACATGGAAAGAATGCAAAAGAGGGAAGGGTAGATATGGCGTATTTGAAATTTTTTTCTTAAGGCTTCTTGAAACAGGTATCTCTACTGAAGATTAGCTATTTATGAAATGGAAATACAGGACTATTACATGTCTATGAATATATGTAGGGAAGTTTTTTTTATAAAAAAAGTGTTTTCCATGTGTCTCAAAACCAAGTACTGCTCATATTATAAATCTTTGTGTGCAATTTTGCCTTCTTTCTTCTTTATTCGGAAGTGGGGGAAGGGGAGCAGAGCTTCTCATTAGTTTATAATAGAAATTTGAACATAATGAGTGCAGGAAGCTATGCTGAAGGCTGAACTTCTCAACATGGAAAGAATGCAAAAGAGGGAAGGGTAGATATGACGTATTTGAAAATTTTTATCTTAAAGCTTCTTGAACAGGTATCTCTACTAAAGATTAGCTGTTGATGAAATGGAAGTACAGGATTATTACATGTCTATGAATATATGTAGGGAAGTATTTTTAAAATAAGTGTTTTCCATGTGCCTCAAAACCAAGTACTACTCATATTATAAGTCTTTTTGTGCAATTTTTCCTTCTTTCTTCTTTATTTGGAAGTGGGGGGAGGGGAGCAGAGCTTCTCATTAGTTTATAATAGAAATTTGAACATAATGAGTGCAGGAAGCCATGCTGAAGTCTGAGCTTCACAACATGGAAAGAGTACAGAAGAGGGAAGGGGTAGATATGACATATTTGAAAAATGTTATCTTAAAGCTTCTAGAAACAGGTATCTCTGCTGAAGATTAGCTATTATAATCACAAAAGTAAATTTTGAATTTTATTCCTTTTTGCCGAAGAAGTATGTATTTTGGTAATGCATAAAAACGTGGTAGTTTTAATTATAATGATTTTTGCCACAACTGGTGAAGTGGAGGCTCTACTACCCATGATTGGAATGCTGCTTCATTTTAGTCCTGAAGAGGTAAAATTCTCAGTTTGTATTAGATGCTCCATTTTTATTAGGTATTCTGATTTAAGTCATGGTCTCTATTTTATTCTGCACAATAAAATAAGTCATGGTAAGCTGCCCCTTAACATTGAATGCCTAGCTAGCAGGCAAAGATGGTAGCCTAGGGCCAAACCTGTCAGTCCACTATGTTTCCTTGGGAGAAAACTTGCATAAAACTTCAGAAGTGCATTTAGATAAGATGTGCAAGTACCTATTCATTGACCTTTTGGATGTCATGTATGTCTTTTTTGACATGGTTTCAAGTGATGATGCTGCTTTGCAGCTCGGTACATTATGCTAGAATGTGTTCAAGCATATATTAGAAACTGCTCTCTCAAAAGTGGCAATAAGGTTCAGTACAACAACTTCAACCATCTGTTAATTACTACATGTTGCATGCAAATGCAGATTCACAAGTGTCAACAAGTTTGGTTTCATATATGCTGGAGCCTAGAAGAATGTGGGGCCATCTGGAGTCACCATTGTGATCAGCAAGAAAGATTTGGTTGGGAATGATGGGATTTACATGTGTGGTTTGGCGTTTGAGGATTTGTTGGATCAAGGAGGGTTGGTTGAGGTGGAGAAGAAGAACAAGAAGAAAGCTGAGATTCTGTACAATGCTTACGATGGGAGCAATGGGTTCCATAGGTGCCCTGTGGAGAAGTCTATGAGGTCATTGATGAATATGCCTTTCACTTTGGAGAAGTCAAGGTTGGAGATTGAGTTTATTAAGGAAGCAACTAAGGAGAATATGGTTCAGCTCAAGCAGCATAAGTCAGTTTGGGGTATGCGTGCTTTTATATACAATGATAAGCCATTGACTGGGGTTGAGAAATCAGTTGCTTTCATGAAGGATTTCCAGGCAAGGTATGCTTGATTTATATTAAAGATTGAAGCACCCTTTTCTTTTTCTTTTTTGGTGTTCTAGTAACATGTTTGTTATTGAAGGTGGGTGGGTGGTGCTAGCTGGTAGTTTTGATTGTATTGCAAGAATGATGAATGATAGTATAGATGTTGATGTCCAGCATGAGAAGTTTATTATAGTGGTTTAGGCATTTTTAGATGATTTTGTCATGCAATTTGCAAATTCATACGTTCATGAGAGTTATGATTTGGTGATTGCCAAATTGGTTATATGGATATCTAGTTTTCAAGTTTTGGTGTTCAGTTAAATAAGGAAAGACCCTGTTCTTTATAGCTCCATCCTTGTTTTTGTTAGCATTTCAAGAATGTGAATAATCTCATTGTTCGTTCTGTTTGTTTTTAGACCTCTTAAAACACAATTAGATTAACCTAGTTAACAAGCCAAGTTATTACTTAGTCCAAATTCCAGATCTAGGTTAACACAATAATATAATCATATCATGTAAAGTGCGGAAAATAAAGAACACACGATATAATAACCTAAGAAAACCAAACTGGTAAAATACTTGGGAATGATTTAACTTAACTATCCTCAAGGTAAAACTGAATCTACTATGAAAGAATAGAAGTTTGTACAATAGTGACTTAGACCACTAACATCTTATTGCTACTCACCAGTAGAAAACTTACTAACACGACCATGTGCAAGCTCCGAGATTACGGACTCCTTTCTTGGATTCTCCAGCAAATACAAGCACACCTGCTTGTGTATCTTTAAGTTCTTATGGTAGCAACTGAATGATCATCAAGTTCTTGAAGAAATCTCCTTCTTGATAATCCTAAACTTGTGTTAAGGCAAGCATCTCTCAGATCTCACAAGAGATTCACACAAACAGCAATATGAGCAACCAAGATCTTAGAGAGCTTTTGGGTACAAAATCCTAAATATATAAGAGGCACAGGAGGCTCTCTAATCTCTTTAAAATATCTCCTAAAAACGTGCTTAGGATTTCCTTTATATATTAGAAGAAGTAGATCGGAAACCCTAATCTTAAAGGGCTTGGGCTGAGTTGGAAAATTCTGCAGAAAAATAATCTGCACGACTTTCGATCAATCGAGCTAGGCAGATCTACACAGTAAATCTTGCAGAATACTCGATTCCAACTTTACATATAAATACACTTTGAGCAAGTCTAAACAAAACTAAAACGTTTTGATCATGGTTTGCCAATATTACAAATCAGAGTTCTAATACATTAGTTCCTAAGTACTTAGAACCTAACACGTTCACACGCAAGAAGTTTCTTGCAACAACCTCTTTTGGCATTTCAGCCACTTCTTAGGTCTTCAATGACTCCATTGTCTCTATATGCTAGAATCAAAGTGTTATACCTGTTTCATATCAAAATTTCAGATTTTTAATTTTGTCAATTGAGATATCAAATTTTATGAATTGTTTCAATTTGAAGCATATGTTAATCACTATTATTCAATTCCGTTTTAGGCAGTAAGAGTGTTTACATCAGTGTAACTATTTTAATATTTCAACAAACATATAGCTGAGGACTCAAAAAAACTCGCGCATCTGTCTCAATATTTTATCTCACAATTTTAACATGGGAATGTACCCTTGCCAAACCTGGCAATGCTTTTTCACTTGCTAGTAAAAAAAAATCAAACCACATTTATTTTTCTCTTTCTTTCTTTCTCTCTCTTCACTCACTCTCCGCCTCTCTCTCAGCTCAATGTAGTTTTGGAGCTCTCGAGTTTGCACAAATTTTAGCAAGAGGAGGTGGTTAATCTCACCAGTGTCGAGAAGGAGATTTTTGGACAGCAGAGATTGACCCATAGACTCGTATGATGCCTTTCTCTCTCTCTCTCTTCCCCAAATTTTATTGATTTTAGCAAGAAGGAGATCGTCTACGGCTTGTGGGTTTGTGTCTATGGGTGTATGTTGGTGGGCTACGGACAAGTGGTGTGGGTGTGCCGCAGAGACTTAGAAAGAAGAGATGGGTTGTTGTTGTTTTGGGGATATGAAGGAAACAGGTATGTTTGGAGGAGTTTGTTGTAAGTGGTGGACTTGCATCTTTTAATTTTTCTTTTTTGATGACTAATTATTGGCTTTGAGTGGTATATTTTATAATCTCTGTAATCCTTGTTGATATTTTTCAATTTTGAGAGTTGTTGGAGGCTCTTTTGGTAATTGAATATCTGGGTTTTGGTTGGAAATTCTTGCTTGCTTTGTGAAGTTTTTGAATTTTGAGTTATTGGGTAGTTTTAATTGATGGGTTTATCAATTCTGAATTTTGAGTTGTTGGGTAGTTTTGTGAAGCTTCTGAATTTTGAGTTGTTAGGTAGTTTTAATTGATGAGTTTATTAGTTCTAAATTTGAGTTGTTGGGTAGCTTTGTGAAGTTTCTGAATTTTGATTTGTTGGGTAGCTTTGTGAAGTTTCTGAACCAACAACAACATTCTAGCCTTTATCCAACACTTAAAATCAAATATCTTCGCTTGTAAATAGGAATATACTAGTCACGGACCCGCGCGTTGCACGTGGTTATTTTTAACACAACCTTTTCATTTTATAGCTGTTTAACTTGCAATTTAATAAATATTCCGTAATCAATTGTTAGGAAAAATGAACAACTTACACAACCAAATAAAAATTTAAAAAATATTTTAGCATAGCCTTTTCATTTTATTTATAATTAAAAGTTACAAATACTTGAAGAAACAATCCATATTAAAAACTTGTAAATTAAGAGGTAACTTGTGAGCAATTGGTAATTAAAATAGTAATTAGAACGATGACAGGTGTCCACATCATTTAACACCATTCATGTTTTTGCACCTTTCATGTTTTTCAATACATTAAACAAAGAAACTCATTAAACAATACATTGCAAAAAAGTAGAAGTAATATGTTCTGACTATGTGCAACTGTATCAAGCTCTGACCGCTTGCATTCCAGATAGACTGCTACCTCTGCCTCCATAGTGGTAATAGCTCTAGATCTATCTATGACACTTGTGGACCAAAGAGGCACATGTCTGATGTACTTCGGTTATTTATTGTGTGTTACAAAAGAGAATCTGCAAAATCATATCCCAAAAGGCATATGGGATACTATGGAAGGTGATGATGTGGCTTTTGTATCACAGTTTGTGGCAAGAGACAATGGTTCGGATGAAAGTTTATAGGTATAAATGTTGTATTGGGAAATTTTCTCCAGTTGCTACAATATTGCCTGATTTTGCACTACATTATTGTCACACTATTTTTGGCTTATCCCTACCTAGAACTTCCCCACACGTTAACCAAAACAAATTGAACCAAATCAACAAATTCAACTACAATGCAACTCAAGTTAATAAAACCAACATACAGTTACTTTAAGCGGCTATACAATTAACTCTTAACAATAAACCGTAATTCGTTCCAAAAAAGCTACTTGCCAAAGCATGAAAATGGTGTGCAACAGATTTTTACATGTACAAAATTACTTTAATGTCTTTGTAAATACATTATCATAAAAGTAAATATCTTTTGAGACATGGTCCAGGCATTACAATCCAGTCAAACATGCTAAGCACCCAGCAAATATGGGAATCGATGGGATCCACATCAATTAATTTTCTAATGCCACCACCAAGCTCTCTAAACAACTTGGATATCCAACCAACGTTGTCACCTTATAGAAAATTTCAATTAGTACCACCACACTGAAAACTTAGTGTTCATAATCATGAAGTTGCTCATTAAATGAGACTGAAACTATGAGGGTAAGGGTAATTCAAAACTTACAAACCAATGTTGAGTAGCCTACTTGTTTTCCTTGCAATCTATAAAATAATTTGAATTATTTTTAACTAAGCTTCCTCTCCCTCCAATCACTTACAAACCACACTTCTTGCTTATTGTTTTCTTATCTCCAACCCTAATATTGCATTGAATTGTGAAATTCCAAAAGAACTTCAAAATATGAGCACCTGCTGATGCAAAGGATTTTTTTTTTTTAAGTTATTTTTTTTTCTCAATTAGTAGATGCCAATTCTTAGGATAGAGTCATAAAATAATTGGCCACAAAGTCAACTATGTTGAACTTCATATTTGTGGATTACAATTTTTTTCCAAACTGTCCTTCACAAATATTAAATTTTCTCATATTCATTTTGTACGTGTGTGTGACTTTTTTTTATAACCAATTCGACTGCTTAATTTTACTTCAGCTCAAGTGAGTCTGATTCTGTAACTTTGGATTTTTTTTCCCCTCCTCTCTAAAGCTAATGTAAGTTGCTGGGTATTCATATCTCCACAATGATTATAAAATAAATAGTTTTTTGGCTGCCAAGGATTATGCAGTAAAATTATGCAGAAAGCTTACCGCAAAAATTGAAACACCAAAAACAATTTGCTTTGATTCTAATATCAATTTGCTTTGGCTGGTAAAGTGGGTCTTTATTCAAATATTGAGGAGCTTTATTTGCTCAATTCTAGAGCTCTCCTTCCTTGCTTTGTGGTAATATGCAAACCTTGAAGAAAGATAAAAGAAGCTTTACATTATCACATTGAAGTTATGTGAATCTATTTTGGTTATTCTAGAAATATTGTCTAGAGGTTTTCCCCCTTCTTTGTTGTGGAAGGAATTTGATTTTTCTTTCTATCCTCTATTCAATTTCAAATATATTAAAGATTTGTACTTTTCTGCGTTAATTATATCAGCCTCTTCCTAAGTTTGTAGTTATCATGCTATTGTACACCACCATTCTTCCTCTTTATTCAATGCATATTGTTGTTAATGTAGAAATCAATACCAAACTGTACATATTCTTGATCATGTTTGAAGTCAAATACTGCACAAACAAAACATTTTGTAGCTACTTCTAGATATGCCTAAGGGTAGTTAGCATTGGGCTATTGAGAAAGGAAGTTTAAGTGAAAAGGTCTATCATGTACTGAAACATTCAAGAACGAAAGATTTTATATTTTAGTATTGGTGAAAGCATGGCATAATATAATGAAATATGCCTTCTTTGAAAATCATTTGAAATCATTTATTAAATTATTCAGATGCACATGGCAGTGTCAAGTAGCTCAAACTAACATAGTTTTTTTAAATTCTTATATTCATGTCATAATGAATAAGCATCCAAATCTCAGGTGTAAGCTTGAAAGTCAGTGCTAATGGTGATTAAATCTATAATGTTGGAATAATATGAAAGTAATATAAGGCAAAGACTTAATGAGTTTTGAAAAAAGATGCCAGCTTGAATTTTGTGCATCAAAATGCAAAACTAAACAAAATCTATTTTTGAAACGACACTCAGACAATCTCACAAACACATCAATGGCATGCCAAGGATTATGCAGTAAAATTATGCAGAATTATGCATAAAACTTACCGCAAAAATTGAAACACCAAAAACAATTTGCTTTGATTCTAAAACACAATCCATGTTATACAATCATGAAATTGAAGTACGATCTAATATCAATTGTTGGAAGTGGATATCAATCTAAATGATGTAGTATACAATGGTAAAATAAAATAGTTCTTATGGCTGCCAAGGATTATGCAGTAAAATTATGTAGAATTATGTAGAAAACTTACTGTAAAAATTGAAACACCAAAAACAATTTGCTTTGATTTGAGACGTGCCACCAACACTTTATACTTCACTACTTCAGAGTCTTACATTCTTTCAATAAGGCACAACGCAATAAAAAAATGAGACCTGAGATATTTCCAAATAAACAAAGGTAAAATAAAATAGTTTTCTTGGCTGTAAAATTATAGCACTATTGAAACGACATTCAGGCAATCTCACAAACACATCAATGGCATGCCAAGGATGCTCGTCTAATATAAACACAAACACAAACAAACGAAAAAAAAAGGGTCTCATATTAATATAAACAGAGCATAAAAGTTAAGCACCAAAAAAAAAGGATTTTTTCTTTGCTGTAAAATTATAGCACTATTGATGTAGTATACAATGGACGCATTAATGAGAAGTACAATCTGATCTGATCAATTCAAGAAATGGAATCTTACATGTTGAAATACGTTGGAATGTGATTTGAGACGTGCCACAAACACTTTATACTTCACCACTTCAGAGTCTTACATTCTTCCAATAAGCCACAACACATTAAAAAAAATGAGACCTGAGATATTTCCAAATAAACCAAGGTAAAATAAAATAAATTTTTTGGTTGTAAAATTATAGCACTATTGAAACTACATTCAGGCAATCTCACAAACACATCAATGGCATGCCAAGGATGCTCGTCTAATATAAACACAAACAAACGAAAAAAAAAAAGGGTCTCATATTAATATAAACAGAGCATAAAAGTTTTACACTCAAAAAAAAAAAATTGAGATGTAGAGATACCTCAACCAAAGCAGGGAGGTTCTGTCAGTATTTATAAACCGTGTGGAAAGGAATAAAGGGAGGAAGGAAATCAGATAGGCAGCCGTTACTGCGAAACGGTAGAGCAAGAAGGTGGGTAGCTTTCAAACTCTCTGTTTTCTCACCTGAAGGCTTCAACGTTTTTTTTTCCCCTCCCTTTAAGCTTCCCTCTACGTTACAATCTTCAAGCTCTCTCTCTTCTCACGTTTCTATTTGGTCACACAAAACCCTGAACGCTTCCCATTTTTTTTTTTTTTTTTTTCTTTCTTCCAAACCGGCTTGCACGTTTGATATTTTTAATTTCTTTTTCCTTTAAGCTGAACTGAAAAGGTTTTGGGTTGGGCTTGATAGTGGAACTAAATAAATAAAGGGTGGACTGGATTAATTATACAAATTTATTATAGGGTAATAGTAGGAGTAAGCATTTATAGGGCTGGGATTTATAAGGCTAAAAATTGTAAAAACCATTTTAAAATTGAAGAAAAAATTATTTTTTTTTAAAGAAAATGATGTGGCAGCTGATGTGGCGCAACGTGAGAGCAGCAGCATTAAACGCTATGCTTCAGCTTTTAGTAATATATAGATTTGAGAAGAAACCCCTTTTTGGAGCCACTACAGATTTTTATATCTAGAATTAATTATCAGAAGAACCTTGTTAGCCAACAGCTATACAAGAGCTTCCCTACGCCATCTCCCTTCATTCCTAACAGAGGGTTAGATAATAAAGTCTGTTAGGTGTTGAATTGAATTAGAAATTTGGTGGGTGTTGGATCAATAAATGAAGCTTTTCCATTTTGAGTAACAGACTTGGGATTGAATCCAATGTACACTAAGAAATCTTGAAAAGTAAGATGGGTGTGTGGGTTTGTATGTTTGTAGAGGTGTTGGTGAATTGGTTCTCAACCTCATCCAGTACTCACCAATTATAAACATTACTAGTTGCAACCTGGAAATAAATCATACTACATTACCCATTTATTTCAATTGGGTTTGTGGGGTTGTATGTTTGTGCTTTTGTTTTCTCTTTTTTGATGAGTAGGTTTAAGATGAACTCAGCTTTAATGGTTGATTGTTTTTCAAAAAATAAAAAGGTATCAAGATTGCACACAAAGATCATAAAAGTTGAGAGAAAAATCTGTATGTGCATTATATTGAATTAATTTAGTTACAAGAGGCTCTGTCCTTATAGATGAGAATCAGACGTAAGAAAGAGAAAGAATGACATCTAGGCTTGGTTTGGATACGGACGAAAAGCAAACGCGTTTTGCGTCTATGTTTCCTCCTCCTTTCTTTTTTTTCTTTTTTTTTTTTTTTTTTTTTTTTTTGTTTGCCGTGAATGTTGACTTTTATGCGTGAACAGTGCACCCATGCACTGTTCACGGGACCCACAAACATCACTTTTCAGCATCTTTTTCATTAAAAATGAGTCCAACGGTATTATTCACACATTTAAAAATTATTTTGTTACAGTGTTTTCAGTTTTCAGTTTTCATTTTCAGTTTTCAGCTGTATCCAAACAAACCCCTAGTAACTATATCCACTAATCTAGTAACTAACTTCATATAAGCTTTATACATGTCTATTAGTGTCATTACAAGAGAACAACCTGTAGTTTAGACAGAATGTCTTCTTCTTCATTCTGCTGTAACTTCAATTCTGAAGCAGCTTCAATTGTTGATTTGTTCTAAACTTCTTTAGTTAAACTTCAACAAAAGGCTATAATGTTTGGTTGTATTTATGTCCTCCACTAATTTGCCTATCCTTGTGATCCTTTTGCTGCTGTATGTAAAGTTGATTTGCCTAACTTCTTATCATATTGCTGCTTTTTATGTTATTGTTATTAAGGAATGGATTCGCAAACGCATGGTGATTGTAACTTCACACAGCTCTTAGAAGAGGGGTCTATCATGAAAATTGAATTTATGATGGACTCTCCACAAAATGAAGTGCATACCCAATAGTCTCCACATGAAGTGGAATCCATTACTAAGAAGACACAATGGGGTGGTAATTTCGGTCTAGAAGAAGACTGTGTCTCATTGTGTCTGCATGGCTCAATACTTCATTAGATGCAGTGCAAGGGAATGAACAAAAACACAAAACATATTGGAATAGAGTTTGGGAGTACTTCAATAAAAAGACATTTACATCCACTTGTAATGCAAACTCTCCAATGAATCGTTGGTCAACAATTCAACTCCAAACTAATAAGTTTGTTGGGATCTTAACATCAATTGAGATGGCCAATCCAAGTGGTGTGAATGAGCAAAACAAGGTAAAAAAGTGTTGCTCAAAGTAGTGTCAATGCATTAATGCACCATTACTGTCTATTCACTAATCCAATTTTTATTTGTCAATTTTTCAGATTATTGAGGCAAAGGAAGCGTATCTAAAGGTCCAAGCTGTTCCATTCAAATTTGATCATTGTTGGAATATCTTGAGGCATCAACCAAAATGGTTGGAACTTGTAGCGAAGCCTCAAAAGCCTCAAATTATAAGAAGATCAACTGCAACATCTTCTCCTTCTACTCTAGAATCAATACATCTAGGGGAAGATGAGGTCTACCACGCTTCCTTTGTAGACTTGGAGAGACCACCTGGTAGGAAGGCTAAAAAGGACGATTAAATAAATGAAAAAGTAATGATAGTTTGATTTTGAATCTTGAAGGGATACTGAATGACATGGCAGAAAAGAAGAGCAAAAAATATGATGAGAAAAATGATGTTCAAGAGAGGGCATATTCACAAACTCAAGAACTCATAGAGATTAAGAAAATGAAGCATCAAGAACTGGTGGAGATAAAGAAAATGGAGGTTGAAGAGTTGATTCGTGTTAAGAGAGAGAAGCTTCATTAGAATGAATGACGAAAGAATTGGAAATTACCATGATGGATACTACAAACTTGGATCCAGAGCAGCAACAATGCATTAGCCAACTTTGCCAAGAACTCATTCAACGTCAAGAGAAGAGTAATTGGGGAATATTGTTGCAATGTAGCACACTATTCATATAACCTTTTTGTGCAAGGATTTTGTTGTTAAGCTGTTTCTAAACTTTTCAGATTTTGTTGTAGAGGAGCATGTGCACAATTTGGTCCATCTAGATTTTTGTAATAACTCTCTCATATGTGATTGGAGTTGTCTTTGTCTAGCTCTTAGCCTTTCTCTAATTGTTTCTAGCTTGTCATTACCTTGTTTATTTTGGTATTTAGTTATGCTACTGTTAAGTATAAAAAATTAAACAAAGAAAAAACTTGTCAGACTTTGCAAGTTTTATAAACTAATCATTCTTTTAATGTCTTATTCTTGTTTTGTTTTGTTTGTATATATTTATATTGCAAAGGAAAGATAAAGGTGATACTATACATTTTGAAATCTAAACTATGTAAAATTATTTGTGGGTAATACAAGACATAGTCAAAGGGATTTGTTGGGTGGTTGGGGTACTAGAGACATCGACATAAAATTATTTGCACACATAATACACACAAAAAAACTTTTGAATTGAAAATATGACTTGTCAATTCAAAAACTGAGATGTGTACTTTGTGCAATAAAACTGCCCTAATTTTATTCAGGGAAAATAGAGAGAGAAGAGAATCTTACAAGATGTTTTAATATTGAAGATAAAAAGGGTTATTACTTATGACTTCTAACTTCTAATTTAACAGTTATACACTTGATGAACCAAGGATATGTGTTACAAATTTTGTCAGATGGGACCAATCATGCGGTAACTTTGAAAGCTTTTGTTGTTGAATAATTTAGGCACTATTTCTTTAATGTAAGAATAGCATCTGAACTTTATAGTCTTTTGTAACTTTAAATGTTGATGTTGGAAGATTTCTTTAACTTGCAAAATGCAATATGCCAGGCATTTGGACCATTAACAGAGTAGAAGTTATTTTAACAAACAAAAACCAGTGGAACAATCTCCTTTTTTTCATGCACTCTTTTACTAACCAATTATTGTCTGGTAAGCATGGAACAGACAGCATCAAGTAATAAGAGGTTCACATCAAAACCAGTAATAATCAATCAGGACAGGGACCCAACTTCCAAGTGCGTGTTAACTAGATCCAAGCCCCCTCATACCTTTTTAATCACCTGATTCACCACACTGTGATCAGTTTATATGAGACGGTATGTGATGCGCCCGTCCTATAGAACATGTCTCTCACAAGCATGTGAGCCCTAATATTTCCTTATGGATAGCTAAGGCTCGTGACACAGGCTGCACATTAGTTTCCACTCTCTTGGAAGCCATAAATCACCGCCCTCTGAATCTTAACGAGTCCACTGCAAGTTCCAGCCACAGATTTAGAGGAATTTTAAAATTGAAAGTTGAAACTTATAATGGCTCTAAATATAAATAAATTTTGTAGTATAAATGGCTCAAGCCTACTAGCTTTTGACGAAATTGGCTAATGTCATGACGTGTAAGACTTAATACCATGAGCTCCGTATCTTATCTTTCACCCACCAACCCACTAGGCCATTCGTTGAATGATACAAATCACAATGATGACAACAATAAAAGATGACTCAAATAATAACTATAAAAAAAGGGGTCAAATAAATAAGTACATGAATTGTAAAAATTACTAGAAATTGCTATTGACCTTATTCCATTGGTATTGACAGAAACCTCGATGGAAATTGCCTTCTTGTTTCTCCATGATATAATTCTCACATATACTCTACACTGAATTGTAAAAAAAGAAAAAAGAGTGGGAAAAAAGAAAATAAATAAATAAAAAAGGGCTTGTGTGGCTACATGCAACTCTTCCAGGAAGAGTAACTGAATACTGCCAAAATGTTTCTCCTCCCTCTTGATATTGAGGTATATCATTCTCTCTTTTAATCGTTCTTTACAATATCTGAACCTTTTCATGAACCAATGTAGTGTTTTTAAAAGAAGAATACAAGATATACTAAGACCACATCTGTGGTGAGCAGCCAACACCATTGCTGCTGAGTTGCAATAGCAGATAATCCTCATGCAATAAAAGAATACTTACTTATTATCCACTTTTAAGAAAATGAGAATCTTGAGAAAAGAGAACGAGATCTTGGACCATCGCTTGCTGGGCTTGGTGGAACATCTGTAGAGGCACGGTATGCTTGTTGACACTTGTGAATCTGCATTTGCATGCAACATGCAGTAATTAACAGATGGTTGAAGATACTGTACTGAACATCATTGCCACTTTTAAGAGAGCAATTTCTAATATATGCTTGAACACATCCTAGAATAATGTACTGAACTGCAATGCAGCATCTCAGCTTGAAACCATGTCAGAAAAGACATACATGACTTCAAAAAGGTCGACAAATAGGTACTTGCTCATCTTATCTAAATGCACTTCTGAAGTTTTATGCAAGTTTTCTTCCAACGAAACATAGTGGATTGGCAGGTTTGGAATGATTACTCGTAATTCTATTTTATGGCCCTAGGCTACCATCTTTGCCTGCTAGCCAAGCATTCATATTAACATATTATACTATGTTAAGGGGTAGCTTATAATGACTTATTTCATTATACAAAATAAAATAGAGACCATGGCTTAAATCAAAACACCCTATAAAACTGGAGCATCTAATACAAACTGAGAATTTTACCTCTTCAGGACTAAATTGAAGCAGCATTCCAATCACGGGTAGTAGTGCCTCCACTTCACCTGTTGTGGCAAAAATCATTATAATTAAAACTACCAAGTTTTTTGGCATCACCAACATACATATTTCATCAGCAAAAGTGGAAAAAAAAAAAAAATTCAAAAATTACTTTTGTGATTATAACGGCTAATCTTCAGTAGAGATACCTGTTTCAAGAAGCTTTAAGATAACATTTTTCGAATATGTCATATCTACCCCTTCCCTCTTCTACATTCTTTCCATGTTGCGAAGCTCGGTCTTCAGCATGGCTTCCTGCACTCATTATGTTCAAACTTCTATTATAAACTAATGAGAAGCTCTACTCCCCTCCCCCCACTTCCGAATAAAGAAGAAAGAAGGCAAAATTGCACACATGGAAAACACTATTTTTTTTTCAACTTCCCTACATATATTCATAGACATGTAATAATCCTGTACTTCCATTTTATCAACCTCACATTTTCATTTCAGCTCCACTAGTCTCATAAAAATGTTTCTTGGTAGCCAGCATTTCTTTGCTGTCATTAAATACATAAACAATTGAATATGCAAAAATTCAAACAACTGTATACCTGTTGGCTATGGAGACGATTCTCACGATCAAGCTCTTCAATTTCCTCCTGAATTGAAACGAAAATCAGAAACTAAATTGGGGAAAAAAAACCATTTAATTTAGATTTCATCTGACATACTTGAAGTGCGCTAAAAGCTGAATTTCAAAAGAAAAACCATCATCAACCAATTCGACTTGCATGCAATGCATGAAACAAATTAATCCAAAGATGTACCAATTAGCAAGCATCCATTCATATTGAAGAGAACTTTGTGTATTTGATACGAGTTTCCCAGGAAATTGTCCATCTTCATTGGAGAACTATAGTGATGCAGTTTTTTTTTTTTAAAACAAAGGCTATTGTGATACCCATCATTATTCAAAAGCATAAACAACGGTTACTTGAACATTATCCACAAAATCTTCAATTAACTAATGAATACAAAAGTTCATCAAGATATAAAGCCTAGGTGGAAGCAGGAAAGTTGTGAGGGAAAATGTAAAGAACACAAGATTAGCATACAAACAGGTGACAAAATAAATAAATATTTCTAGTTTGTGTGCATTTTATCTACACTAGCTCACTTCTTCAAGCACATAAATTTTTCCATCAGAGCTGGTTAAAAATTGCAGCTCTATGATATAATTGGCTACCTACTAAATTGTCATAATAAACGCATTTAAAGACTCAACAAAGTACATTTTAAATGAGAACAGATTTTTTGATAGAAATATTTATACCAGAATCTGCTGTTCTGCTGCAGAAGTGCTTAAATTCTGTGCATCCTGCTTTTGCATGGCTGATAATACCAGTTAGAGAAAAAGAATATGTTGAAACCTCTCCAGCTACACCAAGGGTTAAATTTGTTATAGATTGAGAAAAATTTCAACTTATATTTAACTATTACAGGTGCTGACAAGTGGTAGCAGGAATGGCTTCATACCTGTGTAGTGATTTCCATTGTGATCAACCTGAGATTATTAATCACACTGTCAGGCCAAGGACTAAAATATTAAAACCTAAGTCATGGTAAGTATTAAAAATATCAGGTGAAATTTAACAAATATTTTAAGAAGACAAAAGAAGGAAACGGACAGGTGGTCTTGATTCTAAAGATTGATGGAGATCCTTATTGTCATCAAGAAGTTTATAGATTTCTTTGTCCTCCTCAATCATTCGATCAGCAAGATCACGAAATGTATCATGCTCTTCATACAAGTTATGCATCCATTTAACACAAGAACAAAAATATAAATATACTGACAATTAATCCAAGCCCAAATGCAACAAGATACAAGATATAAGGTACCTTCAATCTTTTATAACGTAATTTGAGCTCATCCAATTCTTTTTGTACATCCTGTCCAGACGATGCTTCATTTTGAGCCTTCAGTCCCTCACATTTGACTGTAAAATTAAGTATAACCTTTTTGAATACTTAACTGGTATCCATATTTCTATCGATTGGAGAAAAGGAAGGAAAAGATGGTAAGAATCATCTTTATTTGACTTAGCATGGATGTCTTACTTCGCCATGTTTCTTCTATATTTTGAAGGTTGATTTCCCATGTTTCCTTATCTGATTGGTGGTTAGCATTAGCAGAATTCAGCTTTATTTCTAAGCTCTTGATCTGCTGCTTGGCATTGTCAAGGACCAATTCTCTGGAATAAATATGTAATTGAAGAGTCAAATCAGACTTCTTAATACGTAAACCAAAATTCAATATATTTTAAGCAAAAAATACAGGTAAATTAAAATTTTCAAATGTGGGAGTTCTGAAACGAATATAACATATAAATTAATAAAAGTTCTAATCACAATAAAAGTAACAGCCTGACTAGCGAAAACATGCATATCTTTCTCGCACATCATCTATTCATCATTTAACTCTGCTTGACTCTGTGCTTCGTGTCATATATTTTGTTCACAGCTGGTCCCAAGCCCTGAAAAAGGAGAGTTGAGGTAGGTTGACAGCTAATGTAAAATTTAGTCAGCTTTGGATCAATTGCTCATCATTTATTTCATGCTTTGGAAAATATTTTATACCAGCATTATCGGCAGATAAAGTAAGAAGAGTTTTATTTATTTATTTATATATAAGTAAACCAAACTGTAGGTAAAATGGTAAGGAAAGTTTCCCATATAAAGAAATAAACTGAACTAATGACCGCACCCCAACCCCCCCCCCCCCCACCCCCCCCCCCCCCCCCCAAAAAAAAGAAAAAGACAAAGATCAGCTCAACAAAGCCTTCTATCCAATTCCATATAGAATAAAGCAAAGGAAAATAATGAGCCTGAAGGACAGTATCAGCACCTTTCTTTGAGTTCTTTATCATGATTAGCCAAGGCATCCTGAAGATCTTGAAGGACCCTATCCCTTTCTACAGATACAGATAATACTTCTTTTTCAGCCTCCTACAGGATCAACAAATGCCAGTGATTTTAACATATGTCTATAATGATCCAGTCCTTACTTCATATTATAAGATAAAGTATAACCATGTACTTTTAGTGCTTCCTCAAGAACTTTAAGCTGTTCAGAGTCTTTAGCTGCAGCTAGCTCTGCATCCTTCTTTTGGAGAAGTGCATGAGCACGAACCTTGTAGGAAGAAAATTCACTTCCAAGGCGGCTGATCTGCAAGATTTATATTAAGGTCAGGCTATAAATAAGAAAATATTTAAAGCTATTAAGCTTCACAAAATTGAGTAGTAATTTCACAGGGTAGCTAAGCAAGAATACTATCATCAGCACACGTGTGTGACTGTGTGTAATTTGTCTCTGGTGGGGAAAGGTTTCTGGTTTGCTGAACATACAACCCAAAACCACCAGTTTGATAACTAGGTGAACAATTTCCCCAGATGAGATCCAGAAATCCAAAGTTTCTGTCAGTATATTTGTCCAAAAAATGTACATTGCCAACTCTGAACAAGAATAGAAGTAAAAAATGCCACTTATCAAAAGGTAGAGGGTTGTGTGTATCACTATTTCAAGGCTCCAGTAAAAGAGACTAGTTTCTTTAAATTTTTTAAACCAACGGTAGTAACAAGTGCTTTCAGCCAGATAATGGAAGTTGGATATGCAAGGAACTGTAGCACCAATATATAAATGGTGTAGAGCCATACTCCCAATGCATCAATACTTATTCTACTTTTGTTAAAGTACAATATCAATGAGACATACAACTATTGTCCTCTGGAGCCAGTGCTTATGATACAGGAATACTTTCCAGCAGTTGGCAGGCCAGAGCATACCCCAAAATCTGCATTGCATATGCAAATTTCAGGGAACTGCGACTCAATGGCCAAGAGAAAGAGAACATGCCTTTTAAGATTAAAATAATTGGGCCCTCATCAGTCATCAAAGACATATAAAGGTAAAATGAAAAACATTTTGAACAATAAAGATGTAAAACATATAGTTATTCATTTTCTTACCTGCAGGATTGGAGCTATTTTTCATCCTCTCTCTCTCACACACACATTAAGAATGAGTTCAGAAATCATGGAGGGAAATAAGAATAAATTGATACCTCCTTTTTGGCAGCCACTAATTCTGCATCTTTAATATTTAGGATCTGGGCTTGTGCAGACACATCAGATTCCAGCTGACCTGCCCAATAAGAAAAGCATGAACATTCACTTCACATATATGAGTAATCTGATAAAAGGAAAATAAGGGATGCAAATATACTTCTCATTTTTGCAACTTCAATTTCAGCACGTGTGCAATTACTCTCAGCAAGTTCCAGTTTAGTCTTAAGTGCCTGGGAGGCAGCTTCCCAGCTCTCCTTTTCTTTGTCCTGAATAACAATAAATGCCATATGAGCGTAGAAAAGAAATACATATGCATGTCTCTAGCTATATAAACGAGATATTCATAACAACTTCACAAAGTTTTGTCCTGAAATAAATTGCCATGTAGTATGTAAATCCTTTCTTCTGATTCTTTTCATTTTAATGGAAGCCCACCCCATTCTAAAGAAGCACATAGGGAAACCCAGAACTTGTGTTCAGCTAATAAATACTCCCTCCATCCTGTATTATTGGTCCTGTTGAGTAAATCCAACTTCTCAACTTTTGAAAGGAACAAAATTTAATCATTTTCTTTCAAAAGATACAAGTTTTCAAAATTACCCTCTTTATATAAACCTCAATATTGGAGGCTGTTTGGTAGCAATTCTAAAGAATTTATTTAAAAGTAAACCCTTTTTTTTTTTTTGGATGTTTTTAAAACAAAAATGTGTTTGGAAAATTTTATTATTATTAAATTTTTTTTTGAGATAAGCAAAACCAAAAAAACTTGTTTGGTAAAAAACCCTCTAAAAAAAATTTATTGGTGCACAACCAATAATAATCCAATACAAGAGCAACCATCCATGGTGAAGCATAACCCCACAAACCAGCAACACCTCCTCAAAGTCGCCATCATAATCCACCCATAAGAACCACCATCCACAGTGGTACACAACCCCCCAATCCCACAAAAACCAATTGGCAACCCCCAAAATCCCACCTCCATCAAGGTCCAGATAGCAAAAACCCCAATCGGACACCATAATAACAAAAATAAGACTTTGTCGAACACCAGGGCAAGGCTTGTTGGGCATCGACAACTGGAGCCAACTATACTGTGCCGCCATTGAGAACACCAGAAAGCCGCCTCATGGAAACCACTGAACCAAATCGGCAACTATAACTAGACTGAGTTCATCTCAAGACAAATTGCACACATCCATCAGCAAAGCCAGTACGCATGGCCATCACCGAAGCCATACCTAATTCTCTTCTACACAGCCATTATCATCCAAGGGACAGTGGCTAAAGAAGGAGATGGAGAGAGAGAGAGAGAGAAAGGAAGAGGGAGACCTAAAATTAACCATAAAAGCCACCTCCCCTTTTATAAAACAAAAACCTAATCCTGAAAACATCTAAAAGGCGTTGTCTAAAAACCCATATACACCAACAAACTTCAATATTGTGTTCATTAACATTTCAAAAATCAAAGAAGACATTTTTGGGCATCCCAAAAAGAAAAAGAGACCAACAACATGGGCGGAAGGAATAATAATATTCACATCACAAAGACCATTAATATCATTTGAAGAAGATAAATTTTACTCATTCTGAATGTTTGATTCATACATGCCCACATTTCAGTTGAGCAAGCTCTCCCTTTACACTTTCCACAGAAGCTCTAAACCGCGCTGTCTCACCAGTTGAAGCTGCATCCATCTCTGCAATCTTAGACTCTTTCTCTGCAATTAGCACCTGGTAATATGTCTTCAACACTTAGTCCAACTCATCATGTGAAATTTTTTAAGAAATCCAACAGCACTAAGCTATAAAAATATGCTATTGAGTAAAAGAAATTACAATTTAAAACAAGCAATGCCCTATACTATTTCCGTTTTGTTGATACCCTTACACATGCATGCACGCAAGCGCGCACACAACCAAAAAATAAAATGTCATCCTAATTAGAAGAGTGTCATATTAGGAGCATTCAGTCAGCTCATAGCTTTATTTACGGCGATGTTGTTTGACTGGTCTTGTTCTTGGGGATTCACTTCTACTAATTCCGTATTGTTGTTCTTAGATTCCCTTCTTATTTGTACACAGTTTTCTTTCTTTTGTGCTTTTGTATATATTTTTTAGCTACTTCATTCTTGTTGCATGAAGTAGCCTTTATGAATAAAATTTTTATTACCTATCAAAAAACATTTGACTCATATCTCTAGCAGTTTAGCAAGACGTTCATGGAGTTAAAAAACTACAACCTCGCCCCTATCTTATTGTTATAGGGAAGAAGGGGCCATTTGAGCTAGAGTGCATTGGCAGAACAAGAAAATAATTCACTACACTGCCGCTTCTCTTTTACTCAACACAAGTCAATAATAGAATGAACCTCATTTGAATAACTCCTTCCTGTAGTGAAGAAATAGTTTCAGTAGCTTTGCTTCTATCAGATAGTGCATCAGCAAGTTGAGCTTCCAAACTCTCCAAATTTTAAAGAAAAACAGAGGATGGTTCTGAAGCTAGGGCACAAAATGTTGCATGGAGCAGTAAAGAAAAAAAAAATTCTCAATTTTTGAATTTTTTTTTGGGATAAGTAACAATAAAAGCTCTTAATGTTTAGCCATCTGAATGCAAATTTACCTTCTGATGTTTAGCAGAGAGCTCAGCTATTGAAGCTTGCCTTTTTTCATCTGCAGCTTGTAACAATCCCCGCACGTCTTCCAACATCTAAAATATAAGCAAGTTAAGACTCACTATCAATACTCTTCATACAAGCAACAATTAAGACAGCAAAGGCATATCAATGCTAGAAAATTTTCAACATGGAAGAGCGAAACAATAATATATCAAATCAAGTCAAAGAGATACAAAAGCCGGTCAAAACAGTTTGTTATGTATGGTGATTCAATTGTCATTAACAGAAGTTTCTTGTAAAGTCACCAAGAATTGTACGCTTGGTCAAAATATATTGATGCAATAAAATTAAATCTTAATACTGAGGCAGTATATTTTATAAAGCACTTGAACATCTGTAGCATAAAATTGAGGTTATACCCTCAGAAGATCCATTATTTGGCCAAAACAAGAACAGTAACCAAGGTATACAAGCATAACATCCACAAACAGGGTTGGTATATCCACATGCATGAACAAGCAGGGGATTCTATAAGCATCAAAGCCAAGTTTTGAAAGCCAAAAGCCAGCCTTGTTAAAGATCTGCATACTTGCTCCTTCTCCATTAGTGACTGTTGCAAGGCCTCAAGAGTGCTTTCTTTTGGTTCCAATGAACGCCGCAATTCCTCAATGGTGTCTCGGAGTCTAGATTTCAATCATGAGAGGAATGAAAACAGGACTGTAAATATAAATTCTCAAATTTTGATACTGCTTTATGGAACTGCGGAAAGACTTGAGCTTATGGTACAAAACTTCAATTAATTTCCATTTACAAGACACTGTTTTTTTTTTTTGGAAGGAGTGGGGGTGGTTAATGGAAAAACAGATCTATGATGCAAAAAAAACAAATGATGCTATTGTTTCTCCTATCAAATATATCACCCACACATGTACCCAACCCACCTGCAAAAATATACAAACATGCACAAGTTTCTCAACTTAATACATAGGGATTTTACTTATTGTTTATACTCCTCAATTGTTGTCTCTCTGCATCCATTGCTTTTAATGCATCATTTGCTTGTTGCCGTGTCCGCTCTAGCTCTTGTTGCAATGCTGACTGTTGCGATGATGCTCGCTCAGCTGTTTCACTCACTTCACGAAACCAGACCTCAAGATCATCTTTTTCCTGGAATTGACAATCTCCAAATAACACTTGTCACTTAATTTCGGGCAAAATATGATTATTTTTTTTACTACTTTAAATAAAAGAAGAGGAATATAGTATTCAATGTAGTGTGTGTGTGTGTGTGTATATTCTTTTAGTTTTTCTCTAAGTTCTTTGTTCATTTTTTTCAAGGGAGGCAACTTAGTGACAATTATCAGTTTCAGCTCAAATGCATTATTATAAAATCATCCATACATGTCACTCCAAAAATGGCCATGACAAACATAAATAAATGCATGAACTCTAAATCCTCTATATCCGTTTACAATGGGTCTATCTGTTTTAATAAAATATTAACCACAAAACTATTCCAGGAAAAATAAAATTCCATAACAGAGAGAGATACTTACACAAACCTAAATTTTTCACTGGCTACATCAAGGTAAGTAAAACCTCAATAAATTTCAACGGAAGATTTTTTTTCTAGTAATATTTCCTGTCAAAGCATATGGTTTTTTTACTTCTTTAAATTTTAAGTCTACAACAGGACCTTTGACTATATAAAAGTGCCCGTCAAGGTTCTGTGAACCAGCATTTTACCAAATCAGGAGACACAAAGTGCACTGCCCATTAAAAAGGACAGGCACAAAAGCTGACACGCTCTAACAATAGCACCATTTCTATGGAAACTTTTAGAACTCACATAGGATATTTAATACAGACACCACAATAATATAATTATCTGAAAATATCACAGGAGAGTCGGTCCCCAAAAAGATGCAGTTTTAAGGGCAAAGTCATATTAGAGGGCATTATTTCAAGGATGTGCTTTACTAAAGGCCTCTCAAAGATAATGTGTCTGAATATGGAAACCAGTCACAAGCATACCAAATATGGGAAAAGCGGAGAAAATCAAAGAACTGGCTTAGAAGCTTAACATTTGACAATTAATGTGCGTCAGAACAAGTTCATCCTAAAACATGGCAAGATGAACGGTATCATGAAGTTGCAAACCAAGGCAGAAAGGCCAAAAGGCAATTTACCTTTTGAACATCTCGTATCCGTTGTTTTGCTCGTTTGTGAAGCCTGCTAAATTTTGAGTCAAGTTCGGAGTACTTCTCTTCACGGTCTTTTATTTCTTGATCCAACTTCTGTTGAGCTATGTAATGAAATGATGCTATGCGTTCAGACTAAGATAAAAGGTTCTATAAAGATGACTCTGTGACTTTGGTGAAAGATGAAACTACAAATTTTCTCTTTCGAAATGCCCACCAAAAAAAAAAAAAAAAACAGTCCTCAGCCTCCACTCTACAGCTATAAATTTTTTCTTTTACGATGCAGAACTGGTTTCAAAGATATAATGTAGAGATTCTGTTTTATAAATTGATTTCTTAAAAATAAATAAATAGAGGGTGAATTTGTAGTATTAAAAAAAAATGTAAATATATATATCTGCTCCACAGTTTGCCAACTTATATACTTAAACAAATCTTATAACACAGATGAAAGAGTTCGAACAGATAAAAATCTGACCTTCAGCAAGCTTTGCAGAGAGCTCTTGGGCTTTTGCATCTGCCTCTGAGTATGCCACTGTAAGATGCTTCAAAGCCTCCTCTGCTGCATTCCTAGTCTGTTTTTCCTCCAAAAGTTCTCTCTTCAAAGATTCTATCCTTTGACGAACATCTTCAGATTCCCCACCTTCGGTCTCATTTGCCTTTGTCTGTTGATTAGACACAATACATTCTGATCGACTATTTTTCAAATCCTCAAATTGGGACTTCAAGAATTCATTCTGAAACTTCAGCTCGGTAACCATTTGAACGAACTGATCATGAGTATCATCCGAACTTGGGTTGACATCATCAGGCAACCCATTTTCCACGGCAATATTTCCATTGCTCACGTAATTTGTGTCGGGCAACTGTTTCTCAGATTTTAAATCATCAGAAGCATGACTTTCCAATTCCAGCACTCCAGCGGTATCACCTCCTTCCGCTTCCATCTATGCACTATTCAGTTTCACTCTTCTGTCCACATCACCTGCAACATAAACACAACTTATGAAAAGGAGCTAAACATTACGTAATCAAATATTATTGAAAAAAAAGACAACTCATTGTACATAGAGGAATCATTTACAGAAGTGCTCGGAAAAAAGTACTACTTTTTATCAAATACCCGAACGACTTTATTTATTTATGACCCTACTTCTCATGAAACAATGTAGTGTTACAAAAAGAATATAAGATGTACTGAGATTACACTTGCGGCAAACAATCAACATCATTGCAGAGCATATTAAAGTTAACAGGTGTTGATTTGGAAGTGAGAATAGGAGTGCCGGTGTCCCTAGCATTATTTCTTGGAGATTTGCTTAGTGGGCCCATCTTAACCCAATTGCAGTTGTTCGGCATTCATCACCAGTAGTGGGTTTTAGTAATGGGGCTTAGGGCTATTTTTGTGAACTGTATTGTGAGCCCAAATTGAATTAACTTGCACATGGGCTAATTTTAATGGATTTTGGGTTGATTTTGTTATTAGTTTTTTTTTTTAAAATTTTTTTTGAGGAACTTGTGATTAGTATTTTGATAGACCATAGGCGGGCCCATAGCTGTCCAAAGACCGCCCTCATTAGTCTCTTTGCTCTTTACTCTTTAACATCACAATTATCATTCTCTTGTTTCCAAATACTGAGACTGAGAGTGAAAGCTCGCTGACTTATCACAGCATCAAACCAAAGATGGCGGAGAGTGTCATTATTAGTGCTGTGCTAGGCAAGCTAATTCCAGTTGCTACTGAGCAGATCAGCATTGCTTGGGGGTTCGAGGAGCTGCTGAAAGAACTTCAAGACTCATTGACCACGATTCAAGCTGTGCTGGCTGATGCGGAGAGAAGGCAAGTGAGAGAAGAGTTCGTGAGGCTTTGGATGCGGAGGCTTAAAGACGTTGCTTATGATGTTGATGATGTGCTGGACGAGTTTGCTTATGAGATTCTCCGACGAAAGGTTGAGATCCGAAACCAAATGATGAGAAAGGTATTCTTCTTCTTTTCATTTTCAAATCCTATTGCATTCCGAATCAACATGGCCAACAAAATTAGGACTATGCTCAAATCTTTGGAAAAGATTAGTAATAAAGCAAAAGAATTTGAATTTGCTAGCGCGGGATCAATAAATGCAATTCCTGAGTTCATTCCAAACCGAGAGACTGACTCCTCTCTTGAGGATGCAGAGATTGTAGGAATGGGAGATCATGTCTCAAAAATAGTGGACTTGATGCTTAATGCAACCAATGAACAACTGTCGGTCATTCCCATAGTGGGAAAGACAACTTTGGCAAAACTAGTGTATAATCATGAGCTAGTACAGAGGAATTTTGATAAAACAATATGGATATGTGTCTCCAATGATTTTGATGATAAGAAGATTTTGGGAGAGATTCTTGAATCCCTTACCAAGAACTCATGTACGTTGCAAAAGAAGGATGCAATACTTAAATGCCTAAGAGAAGAGTTGCAAGAAAAAAGATATCTTCTCATTCTTGATGATGTATGGAATGAAGATCGTGTGAAATGGGATACTTTAAGGAGTTGTTTGTTAGGAATTAATTCATCTGCAGGAAACAATATTATTGTAACAACTCGTAGTGATACTGTGGCGAAGATCATGAAGACAATTCATCAGCATCACTTGGAAAAGCTCTCAGACGATGAATGTTGGTCCATAATCAAGAAAAGAGTATCTACAAATGAAAGAATTCCACTAAGTCAAGATCAGGAGGATATTGGAAGGGAGATTGCTAAAAGATGTCAAGGGATTCCATTAGTTGCAAGGGTTTTAGGAGGGACAATGTCTAATAAGATTGAGGAAAGGGAATGGTTGGCAATTCAAAACAGTGAGGTTTGGAGTTCCTTGCATGGTGAAAATGAAATCTTATCAATACTAAAAGTAAGCTTCAATCATCTTTCACCATCTCTAAAATGTTGTTTTACATATTGTGCAATATTTCCTAAAGATTATGAAATGGGAAAGGAGGAACTAATTCAACATTGGATGGCTGAAGGGTTCCTTCAACCATCTCAAGGAAATTCTTCTAAGATGGAAGACATTGGTAACGACTATTTTGATATTTTGTTGGCAAATTCCTTATTCCAAGATAAAAAAAAGGGATGATTTTGGTGATATATTAAGTTGTAAGATGCATGATCTTGTACATGATCTTGCCCTCTCAATTTCAAAATGGGAAACCTTGCATTTAGGGAGCAATGTGGGGGGTGACATTGACAAGTCTCATATTCGACGTTTATCTCTTATGTCTAATGACTTGGCAACACCAACAATCCCACTATCTAGAGATGGCATGGGCAGATTGCGCACAGTTTTTTGTACTTGTGCTAATCTTGGAGACAAGTTATTGGACTTAAAATTTGTACGTGGTCTGACATTATCTAAGATGGGTATAGGAAAGTTTAAAAAGTTGCTCAAGTCAATTTGTGAGTTTAGACATTTAAGGCTTCTTCATGTCCAACAGACCTACATCAGTGCATTACCCAATTCTATTACCAAGCTCTACAACTTACAAACTCTAGTAATTGAGTGTCCATATCTATGCAAGCTTCCAAAAAATCTAAGAAATTTGACTAACTTGAGACATATTAATATTGGGCATTTGAGGATAAAACAAATGCCAATCAATATGGGGCAGTTGACTTGCCTTCAAACATTGCCTTACTTTTTCATTGGTCAGGAAACTGGTCGTCGAATTGAAGAACTAGGATGCTTAAGCCAGCTCAGAGGAGGATTAAATATTTTCAATTTGGAGCATGTGAGAGATAAAGAAGAAGCTAAAACTGCAAATTTAGTGGGAAAGACGAGATTACACAAGCTGGAATTCCATTGGAGTCATGGAAGAGCAGGCAACAACAATGATGTGAACGTATTGGAAGGCCTTCAACCTCACCCACGTTTGAAAAGCTTAAAGATAGAAAATTTTAAGGGTGAGAAGTTCCCCTTATGGATATTAGCGGGTGATAACAGTGGTGGTGGTTTGTTTCTTTTTAACCATCTGTTGGAAATCCGTTTAGTATATTGTAATAAATGCAAAAAAATTCCTACACTTGGGCATTTACCATGTCTCAAGTTGCTTCAAATAGAGGGAATGGATAATGTGACATGTATAGGAACAGAATTTTATAACAGTTATAGTGGTGTGGGATCAAGTACCGGTAGAGATGGCAGTGGTAGAAATGCGTTGTTCCCAGCTTTGGAAAGGCTTGATTTGCAGCGTATGCCCAATCTAGTGAAATGGAAGGACACGTTGGACCCAACAACAACGGGAATGGTGTTTCCTCGCCTTGAGGAGTTAACCATTAAAGCATGTAGAAAACTGATAAGTGCTCCATGTCATTTTCCGTCTCTTAAGAAATTAGATATTCAGAACACTTGCAGTACGACATTCAAAAACATTATCAGCAAGCTTACCACACTTACGTCCCTTGAGATTTCTAATATTTCAGAACTTGCTTGTCTGCCAGAGCATTTATGGCAAAATAATACTATGAGTCTAATGTCTTTGAAGATAGGGAGTTGTGATGATTTGGTGTATTTTCCAAGTCTACAAGGTGTGGCACCCTTTCTTCGAACTCTAGCGATATCATGTGGTGTTGAAGTTTTTCCGTCTGGGCTGCAATCCTGTACATCTCTTTCGGAATTGAGGATATCGGAATGTCCTAATCTGAAATCAATTCCAGATCTACGAGAATTGCATTCTCTTAACGACTTACGAATTTTCCGTTGCCGAAAGGTGAGGCATCTACCAGATGGCTTAGACTGCCTCACCCGCTTGAAGCAATTGTGGATTGGTGGGTTTTGCGAGGAGCTGGATGTTTCCACGATTCTCTGTTCCATCCCACACTTGCAGACATCCCTTGAAATACTAGGTTTGTATGGGTGCGATGAACTCAATACTCCTCCGGACGAAATTCTACGCTTCACTGGCATCGTACAACTGTCAATAATTGGATGTAAATCAATTGGAACTTTTTCTCATTGGATTCAGAGTCGAATACCTAATCTTCAATTTGTGGATTTACATGACTGTAAGTTTACTCATACCTTATTACATCCTCTTTTATTCTCTTCTCAACAAACTCACTTCTGATTTAAATCAACCTAACCTAAGATTATATTCCATTTCATTTCCCCAAATTTGTTTGACGTGTAGGCACTGGCGGTAGCTTGGCATATTATTCTTCCGCTAGAGGAATAATCGATTAAATAATCCACTCTCAGCTAATGGAAGTTCATTATAGAGCAGGTTAATTTTCCCAAATCTATCTTCCCTCTCACTTTGACAATATTTTTTTTTTCTTCAAAAACAAACACACATTCGCGGGGAGAGAGTTGGGTTTTAAAACGGAGGCACACTACAAACTCCACTCAAATACTATGATAAATTTTAAGGGAGGATCATCTATTTCTTAACAAAACAAGAAAAAAAAATTTAGCTATAGTTTTTTTATAAAATTATTTTGCCATGATTAGTATTGGTACTGGGTTTGGCTAATATTTTGTGATTCGATTATACCAATCATTCATTGGCATACATTAAGCTTTTTCCCATTGAAAATCCAACTAATTAAATGGAGAATTTGAGATTTTATTTATTTATTAAAACTACAGAGAGAATTTGAGATTTTAAGAGGCATATAAACTGTAGGACGTTTTCAAGTCAATGGAAGAAACTACTTTTCTTTTGCTTGATTTTAGAGTGATACTTGCACTATATTTCTTCACATTGGGTTCAAATTTTGAAATACTTGTTTGGCTTTATACCCTTCCATATTGTGGAAATTTGATTTGAAATTTACACAAACAAAAAAAATTCACCATATTTTCTGAATATTAATATCTGGCCACATACAATTTATAATGGTGAACACATGAAACTTTTGTGTTTGCCTGGTTTTTTGTTGTTGCATTGTTTCTCATACTAGATAGTTATTCAGATTCATCATTGATCATTGCATAGTATTATGCTTCGTACATATTTGAAATATCTCTTTAGCATTTCTAGAGTTAAAAGTAATTTTATCTGTTATTAATGGTGCTAATATCTGCCCAATTAGAGAAAGGAAGGCTTGATTCAAGACCTACATACAGTACTTACGATTCCAAAATGCTGATGCAATGCTCACCATATAATGGAAACTACGGATATATTATTTCTCTAGTTGTCCCCATTGAAAGGAAGGATGTACCAAGGGAAAAGAGCCCAAGTGGCCCCAGATTTTCCACATTTAATAAAAATAGAAAGTTATGTCATCCAACTGATAGCATCTTGAAGATTATGTAATATCATAGAAATCCACTGGTAAGTCAATCCGAAACAAACTTCCTATACTTTCCTTGTTTGATTATTTGAATTAATGGGTCCATCATAAGTTTGAAGTCATGAACGAGAAATTGTTCCTTACGATTAATTTAATTGACAGATTTTTATCCAAGCAATCAGTAGTAAGAAAGAAACTTCAGTTGGTTGGCTTGGTTTCCATGCTCTTAGCATGCAAGTATGACGAGGTTTCAGTTTCTCTAGTTGGGGATTTGATTCTTATATCAGATAAAGTGTAAACAAGGAAGGAGGTTCTGGAAATGGTACTTTTCTTTGGTTGTGATTATGCCAACGCTATAAGATATATCTTATAATAATTTATTGACCTCCTGCTCTTCATAAATCTGCAGGCATTCAAGGAGGCACAAAAAGTACTCAAAACCAAGCCTCTTATTTGGTCTGGGAATCTGAAAAACACACAAAGATTCCATCTTTTCATGATTTGGAGCAAAACCCAGATGCCAAATTCTTGCATATTTGTGCCAATGAAAACATTCATGGTGTGGAATACAAGGACTACCCAAGTCCTAAAAATGGTATCTTGGTAGCTGATATGTCTTCAAATTTCTATTCCAAGCCAGTGGATGTGTCTAAGTTTGGTTTCATATATGCTGGAGCCCAGAAGAATGTGGGGCCATCTGGAGTCACCGTTGTGATCATCAAGAAAGATCTGATTGGGAATGATGGAATTTACATGTATTGTTTGGTGTTTGAAGATTTGTTGGATCAAGGAGGTTTGGTTGAGGTGGAGAAGAAGAACAAGAAGAAACCTGAGATTCTATACAGTGCTTACGTTGGGAGCAATCAATTAATAGGTGCCCTGTGGAGAAGTCTGTGAGGTCGTCGATGAATGTGCCTTTCACTTTGCAAAATTCAGGGTTGGAGGCTGAGTTTATTAAGGGTGCAGCTAAGGAGAATATGGTTGAACTCAGGCAGCATAAGTCAATTGGGGGTATGCGTGCGTCTATATACAATGCTATGCCATTGGCTGCAGTTGAGAAATTGGTTGCTTTCATGAAGGATTTCCAGGCAAGGTATGCTTGATTTATATTAAAGATTTATTTTTCTTTTTTGGTGATTTTGTAGCATGTTTGTAATTGAAGGTGGGTGGGTGGTGCTAGCTAGTAGTTTTGATTGTATTGCAAGAATGATGAATGATAGTATTGGTTTTGATGTCCAGCAAGAGAAGTTTATTATAGTGGTTTAGGCGTTTTTAGATGATTCTGTCATGCAATTTGCAAAATCATAAGTGTATGACAGTTATGATTTGGTGATTGCCAAATTGGTTATATGGAAATCTAGTTTTCAAGTTTTGATGTTCAATTCAATAAAGAAAGATCCTGTTCTTCATAGCTCCATCCTTGTTTTTGTTAGCATTTCAAGAATGTAAATGATCTCATTGTTCGTTCACATGCAAGAAGTTTCTTGCAACAACCTCTTGAAACAAATTCTGCTTCTTTAAAAAAAAAAAAAAAAACAACAACTACAACAACAACATTTATAGCTGTAGAGTGGAGGCTGAGGATTGGGTTTTTTTTTCTTTTTTTTTTTTTTTTTGGTGGGCATTTCGAAAGAGAAAATTTGTAGTTTCATCTTTACAGTCATCTTTGGAGGATTGAAGGCTCAAAATGATGCATCTTCTGGGTAGGATGTACAAAAAGAATTGGATGAGCCCAAATTATGATATGAAAGATTGAAGGTACCTTGTATCTTGTTGTTTTTGGGCTTGGATTAATTGTCAGTATATTTATATTGTTGTTCTTGTGTTAACTGGATACATAACTTGTAGGAAGATCATTCTAGGTTTCATGATCTTGCAGATCGAGTGATCGAGGAGAAGGACAAAGAAATCTCTAAACTTCTTGATGGCAATAAGGATCTTCATCAGTCTTTGAAATCAAAGCCACCTGTCCGTTTCCTTCTTTTGTCTTCTTAAATATTTGTTAAATTTCACCTGATACTTAACACTTTCCCAGGACTTAGATTTAAATATTCTAGTACTTGGCCTGACTATGATTAATAATCTCAGGTTGATCACAATGGAAATCACTACACAGGTATAAAGTCGTTCCTGTTACCACTTGTCAGCACCTGTATTAGTTAAATTTAAGTTGAAAGCTTTTCTTAATCTATAAAAGATCAAACCCTTGGGGTAGTTGGTGAGGTCTTAACATATCCTTTTTCTCTAACTGGAATTATCAGCTATGCAAAAGCAGGATGCACGGAATTTAAGCACTTCTGTAGTAGAACAATAGATTCTGGTATAAACATTTCTCTCAAAAAATCCGTTCTCATTTAAACTGTACTTTGCTGAGTCTCCCAATGCATATTATGACAGTTTAGCGGGTAGCCAATTATATCATTGAGCTACAAGTTTCAACCAGCTCTGATGGAAAAATTTAAGTGCCTGATTAAGTGAGCTTTGTTCATAAAAACCCACACAAACTAGAAATATTTATTTTGGCACCAGTTTGTATTTCTAATCATATGTTCTTTGATTTTTCCCCCAAAACTTTATTGCTTGTACCTAGGCTTTATATATCTTGATGAACTTTTGTATTCATTTGTTAATTTAAGTTTTTGTGGATAATGTTCAAGTAGTCGATGTTTATGCTTTTGAATAATGATCAGTATCACAATAGCCTTTATTTTCATAAAAATTGTACCAGTATAGCTTTTTTTTTTTTTTTTTTAAAGTGTTTTCCATGTGCCTCAAAAAACCCAAGTACTACTCATATTATAAGTCTTTGTGTGCAATTTTGCCTTCTTTCTTATTTATTCCGAAGTAGGGGATAATGAGTGTAGGAAGCCATGTTGAAGGCTGGGCTTCGCAACATGGAAAGAATGCAAAAGAGGGAAGGGTAGATATGGCGTATTTGAAATTTTTTTCTTAAAGCTTCTTGAAACAAGTATCTCTACTGAAGATTAGCTGTTGATGAAATGGAAGTACAGGACTATTACATATCTATGAATATATGTAGGGAAGTTTTTTTTTTTATATAAAAAAAGTGTTTTCCATGTGTCTCAAAACCAAGTACCACTCATATTTTAAGTCTTTGTGTGCAATTTTGCCTTCTTTCTTCTTTATTCAGAAGTGGGGGAAGGGGAGCAGAGCTTCTCATTAGTTTATAATAGAAATTTGAACATAATGAGTGTAGGAAGCTATGCTGAAGGCTGAGCTTCTCTACATAGAGAGAATGCAGAAGAGGGAAAGGTAGATATGACGTATTTGAAAATTTTTATCTTAAAGCTTCTTGAACAGGTATCTCTACTGAAGATTAGTTGTTGATGAAATGGAAGTGCAGGATTATTACATGTCTATGAATATATGTAGGGAAGTATTTTTAAAAAAAGTGTTTTCCATATGCCTCAAAACCAAGTACTACTCATATTACAAGTCCTTTTGTGCAATTTTTCCTTCTTTCTTCTTTATTTGGAAGTGAGGGGAGGGGAGCAGAGCTTCTCATTAGTTTATAATAGAAATTTGAACATAATGAGTGCAGGAAGCGATGCTGAAGTCTAAGCTTCACAACATGGAAAGAGTGCAAAAGAGGGAAAGGGTAGATATGACATATTTGAAAAATGTTATCTTAAAACTTCTTGAAACAGGTATCTCTACTGAAGATTAGCTATTATAATCACAAAAGTAAATTTTGAATTTTATTCCCTTTTGCTGAAGAAGTATGTATTTTGGTAATGCCAGAAAACGTGGTAGTTTAATTAAAATGATTTTTGCCACAACGGGTGAAGTGGAGGCTCTACTACCCGTGATTGGCATGCTGCTTCAATTTAGTCCTGAAGAGGTAAAATTCTCAGTTTGTATTAGATGCTCTGTTTTTATTGGGTATTCTGATTTAAGACATGGTCTCTATTTTATTCTGCATAATGAAATAAGTCATGGTAAGCTGCCCCTTAACATTGAATGCCTGGCTAGCAGGCAAAGATGGTAGCCTAGGGCCAAACTTGTCAGTCCACTATGTTTCCTTGGGAGAAAACTTGCATAAAACTTCAGAAGTGCATTTAGATAAGATGTGCAAGTACCTATTCATTGACCTTTTGGATGTCATGTATGTCTTTTTTGACATGGTTTCAAGTGATGATGCTGCATTGCAGCTCGGTACATTATGCTAGAATGTGTTCAAGCATATATTAGAAACTGCTCTCTCAAAAGTGGCAATGAGGTTCAGTACAGCATCTTCAACCATCTGCTAATTACTGCATGTTGCATGCAAATGCAGATTCACAAGTGTCAACAAGTTTGGTTTCATATATGCTGGAGCCCAGAAGAATGTGGGGCCATCTGGAGTCACCATTGTGATCATCAAGAAATATCTGATTGGGAATGATGGGATTTACATGTGTGGTTTGGCGTTTGAGGATTTGTTGGATCAAGGAGGGTTGGTTGAGGTGGAGAAGAAGAACAAGAAGAAAGCTGAGATTCTATACAATGCTTACGATGGGAGCGATGGGTTCTATAGGTGCCCTGTGGAGAAGTCTGTGAGGTCATTGATGAATGTGCCTTTCACTTTGGAGAAGTCAGGGTTGGAGATTGAGTTTATTAAGGGAGCAGCTAAGGAGAATATGGTTCAGCTCAAGCAGCATAAGTCAGTTGGGGGTACGCGTGCTTCTATATACAATGCTAAGCCATTGACTGGGGTTGAGAAATCAGTTGCTTTCATGAAGGATTTCCAGGCAAGGTATGCTTGATTTATATTAAAGACTGAAGCACCCTTTTCTTTTTCTTTTTTGGTGTTCTTGTAACATGTTTGTTATTGAAGTTGTGTGGATGGTGCTAGCTGGTAGTTTTGATTGTATTGCAAGAATGATGAATGATAGTATTGATGTTGATGTCTAGCATGAGAAGTTTATTATAGTGATTAGGCTTTTTTAGATGATTCTATCATGCAATTTGCAAATTCGTAAGTTCATGAGAGTTATGATTTGGTGATTGCCAAATTGGTTATATGGATATCTAGCTTTCACATTTTGGTGTTCAATTAAATAAGGAAAGATCCTGTTCTTCATAGCTCCATCCTTATTTTTGTTAGCATTTCAAGAATGTGAATGATCTCATTGTTCGTTCACACGCAAGAAGTTTCTTGCAACAACCTCTTTTGGCATTTCTGCCACTTCTTTGGTCTTCAATGACTCAGTTGTCTCTATATGCCAGAATCAAAGCGTTATACTTGTTTTGTATCAAAATTTCAGATTTTTAATTTTGTCAATTGAGATATCAAATTTTATGAATTGTTTCAATTTGAAGCATATGTTCATCACTATTATTTTTTTTTTTGATAAGTTACACAAGAACTTAAAAAAGAGTGTTTAAGGCAATAAGAGTGTTTACATCAGTGTAGCTATTTTAATATTTCAACAAACATATAGCTAAGGACTCAAAAAAATCACGCATTAGTCTCAATTTTTTATCCCACAATTTTAACATGGGAATGTACCCTCGCTAGACCTAGCGATGCTTTTTTCACTCGCTCGACAAAAAAAATCAAACCACATTTATTTTTCTCTTTCTTTCTTTCTCTCTCTCTCTCTCTTCACTCACTCTCTGCCTCTCTCTCTCGGCTCAATGTAGTTTTGGAGCTCTTGAGTTTGCGCAAATTTTAGCAAGAGGAGGTGGTTGATCTCACCAGTGCAGAGAAGGAGATTTTTGGACAGCAGAGATTGACCCATAGACTCGTATGATGCCTTTTTCTCTCTCTCTCTCTCCCCCAAATTTTATTGATTTTAGCAACGAGGAGATGGTCTGCGGCTTGTGGCTTGTGGGTTTGTGTCTATGGGTGTTTGTTTGGTGGGCTGCAGACAAGTGGTGTGGGTGTGCCGTAGAGACTTAGAAAGAAGAGATGGGTTATCGTTGTTTGGGGATATGAAGGAAACAGGTATGTTTGGAGGAGTTTGTTGTAAGTGGTGGACTTGCATCTTTTAATTTTTCTTTTTTGATGACTGATTATTGGCTTTGTGTGGTATATTTTATAATCTCTGTAATCCTTGTTGGTATTTTTCAATTTTGAGAGTTGTTGGAGGCTCTTTTGGTAACTGAATTTCTGGGTTTTGGTTGGAAATTCTTGCTTGCTTTGTGAAGTTTTCGAATTTTGAGTTATTGGGTAGTTTTAATTGATGGGTTTATCAATTCTGAATTTTGAGTTGTTGGGTTGTTTTAATTGATGAGTTTATTAGTTCTGAATTTGAGTTGTTGGGTAGCTTTGTGAAGTTCTGAATTTTGATTTGTTGGGTAGCTTTGTGAAGTTTCTGAACCAACAACAACATTCTAGCCTTTATCCAACACTTAAAAATCAAATATCTTTGCTTGTAAATAGGAATATACTTGAGAAGAAGCCCCTTTTTGGAGCCACTACAGATTTGTATATCTAGATTCTAGAATTAATTATCAGAAGAACCTTGTTAGCCAACAGCTATACAGGAGCTTCCCTATGCCATCTCCCTTCGTTCCTAACAGAGGGTTAGATAATAAAGTCTGTTAGGTGTCGAATTGAATTAGAAATTTGGTGGGTGTTGGATCAATAAATGAAGCTTTTCCATTTCGAGTAACAGACCTGGGATTGAATCCAATGTACACTAAGAAATCTTGAAAAGTAAGATGGGTGTGTGGGTTTCTATGTTTGTAGAGGTGTTGGTGAATTGGTTCTAAACCTCATCCAGTACTCACCAATTATAAGCATTACTAGTTGCAACCTGGAAATAAATCATACTACATTACCCATTAACTTCAATTGGGTTTGTGAGTTTGTATGTTTGTGCTTTTATTTTCTCTTTTTTGATGACTAGGTTTAAGATGAACTCAGCTTTAATGTTTGATTGTTTTTCAAAAAATAAAAAGGTATCAAGATTGCACACAAAGATCATAAAAGTTGAGAGAAAAATCTGTATGTGCATTATATTGAATTAATTTAGTTACAAGAGGCTCTGTCCTTATAGATGAGAATCAGAGGTAAGAAAGAGAAAGAATGACATGTAGTAACTATATCCACTAATCTAGTAACTAACTTCATCTAACCTTTATACATGTCTTTTAGTGTCATTACAAGAGAACAACCTGCAGTTTAGACAGAATGTCTTCTTTTTCATTCTGCAGTAACTTCAATTCTAAAGCAGCTTCAATTGTTGATTTGTTTAAACTTCTTTAGTTAAACTTCAACAAAAGGCTTTAATGTTTGGTTGTATTTATGTCCTCTACTAATTTGCCTATCCTTGTGATCCTTTTGCTGCTGTATGTAAAGTTGATTTGCCTAACTTCTTATCATATTGCTGCTTTTTATGTTATTGTTATTAAGGAATGGATTCGCAAATGCGTGGTGATTGTAACTTCACACAGCTCTTAGAAGAGGGGTCTATCATGAAAATTGAATTTATGATGGACTCTCCACAAGATGAAGTGCATACCCAATAGTCTCCACATGAAGTTCAAATTGAATCCATTACTAAGAAGACACAATGGGGTGGTAATTTTGGTCTAGAAGAAGACTGTCTCATTGTGTCTGCATGGCTCAATACTTCATTAGATGCAGTGCAAGGGAATGAACAAAAAAACAAAACATATTGGAATAGAGTTTGGGAGTACTTCAATAAAAAGACATTTACATCTGCTCTTAATGCAAACTCTCCAATGAATCGTTGGTCAACAATTCAACTCCAAACTAATAAGTTTGTTGGGATCTTAGCATCAATTGAGATGGCTAATCCAAGTGGTGTGAATGAGCAAAACAAGGTAAAAAATTGTTGCTCAAAGTAGTGTCAATGCATTAATGCACCATTATTGTCTATTCACTAATCCAATTTTTATTTGTCAATTTTTCAGATTATTAAGGCAAAGGAGGCATATCTAAAGGTCCAAGCTGTTCTATTCAAATTTGATCATTGTTGGAATATCTTGAGGCATCAACCAAAATGGTTGGAACTTGTAGCAAAGCCTCAGAAGCCTCAAACGATAAGAAGATCAACTGCAACATCTTCTCCTTCTACTCTGGAATCAATACATCTAGGGGAAGATGAGGTCTCCCATGCTACCTTTGTAGACTTGGAGAGACCACCTGGTAGGAAGGCTGAATAGAACAATTAAATAAATGAAAAAGTAATGATAGTTTGATTTTGAATCTTGAAGGGATACTGAATGACATGGCAGAAAAGAAGAGCAAAAAATATGATGAGAAAAATGATGTTCATGAGAGGGCATATTCACAAACTCAAGAACTCATAGAGATTAAGAAAATGAAGCATCAAGAACTGGTGGAGATAAAGAAAATGGAGGTTGAAGAGTTGATTCGTGTTAAGAGAGAGAAGCTTCAATTAGAACGAATGATGAAAGAATTGGAAATTACCATGATGGATACTACAAACTTGGATCCAGAGCAGCAACAATGCATTAGCCAACTTTGCCAAGAACTCATTCAACGTCAAGAGGAGTAATTGGGGAATATTGTTGCAATGTAGCACACTAGTCATATAACCTTTTTGTGCAAGGATTTTGTTGTTAAGGTGTGTCTAAACTTTTCAGATTTTGTTGTAGAGGAGCATGTGCACCATTTGGTCCATCCAGATTTTTGTAATCTCTCATATCCGAGAACACGCATTTATCCGAGGACAGCTTAAAAAAGTTTTATTCTTATCAAATGAGTAGTATGAAAGAAACGAGTAGATATTATATACAGCGGCATAACACACGTCCGACGACACCAAAGTTCGAGGTCAAAGTAACCTTCATGTTAGCGGAAAGACTCCGCCAAGTTGTATCTGAACTGGAAATTGGATATAGCTTAAGGAGGCGTCGGGGAAGGTAGCAAATATCTTCTAAAGGCTATCACCTCCACATTAAATGCTTTCCAGCTAGCACTCTGGCTGCATTAATGTGGAGGTGATACCTAAACAGTAACTAAGCAGCTTTATGACCACTAAGCTGAAAGTTCCGGTAGGTACTGGATGGGACAGAAAGGAGCTCCCAGGATAAGAACTACACGTGTACGATGGAAACAGGGGGAAAACGAAGTATATAACATAGGAACGAAGAAAAGAAAGGGGACTTTTGGAACAAAGAAAGAAAAAGGAAGAAAAAAGAAAGAGAGAGAGACCAACTAAAAGAAAGCCGAGGACAGTTTTCCTCAACGAGCGAACCGAAAGTATTCCTTATTACTTGATGAGTAGAACCTTTCCTGAAAAACAGTACTAGTTCTTGGACCCATACTCTATAAATTTATTGTTTGGGCTTATTGGGCTAAAAACCCATCACTCAGGGTCAATCCAAATTGAGTCCCTACAATTGGCGCCGTCTGTGGGAAGAACTTGATCTGTTGAGAAGGAAGGGCAGGTGTGATACTCACGATGGAAGATGGAGTACCGCAGCAACCGTTGGCGGGCCCGCAACAGGCAGATGCTAATCAACACCAAGCAGAGTCTAGGGGCTCTCAGCATGGCAATCCGTTGGTAGACCACGAACAAGGGGAGGGTCATGAGGGAAGTACCCGTACAACCCATACAGATAGAAGCTGCTCCCGGGGGAAAGGCCATGTTTCCCCTGTAAAGAGTGGAGGAAATTTGCAGCATAAGATCAACAAGTTGAAGAGGGAGTTGCGATATGAACGACGAAGGCGCAAGACTCATAACGCTAAGCACTCTTCTGAGGAGTCGGATGACACCAGTTACAGGCAGAGGTCGAGAACTCCCCCCAGTGAGTCTTTTTCGTGCCAAGAAGAGCACCACCGTAGGCGAAGAAGTAAAAGTCCGACTCGCCAGGGTCAGGGGAATGATGCCTTGAACAAGGCTTTGAATCAGGTCTCTAAGTCGCCTTTCACACAACATATTGAAGACGCTAGTCTCCCTCGGCGATTCCACCAACCTGTGTTCACCATTTATAATGGTCGAACAGACCCAGTGGAACATGTTAGCCACTATAGCCAGAGAATGGCTATTCATGCCAGGGACGAAGCCTTGATGTGTAAGGTTTTCCCGTCTAGCCTGGGCCCGGTGGCAATGAGATGGTTTAATGGCTTGAGAACTAACACTATTGACTCTTTTGAGAAGCTCACTCAGGCCTTTGGCGCTCGCTTTATTACCTGTAGAAGGGTCGTTCAACCCTTGGGGTCGCTATTGTCCATGTCTATGTGAGAGGGGGAAACCCTAAAAGCCTACTCAGACAGATACTGGGAAATGTTCAACGAGGTGGATGGGGCTCACGATGACGTGGCTATGAATACTTTTAAGGAAGGTCTTCCAACTGAGCACGGTTTGAGGAAGTCTCTGACTGGCAAGCCTGTTACTAGTGTACGTCAGCTTATGGATCGGATAGATAAATATAGGAGAGTAGAGGAAGATCAGATGCAAGGCAGAGGGAAGTTTAAAGCGGTAACTCAAGAGAGGAGGGATTTCAGGCCGGACCGGTACAACAACAACCTACCTAGGAGGGACTTCGGAGGGCAGTCGGGGCCTGCCAACTCCCAGGTGGTTAGTGCCGTGTTCCGAGAACCAGTACAGCGAGTTTTGGAGAAGATAAAGAACGAGCCGTTCTTTAGGTGGCCCAACAAGATGGCGGGGGATCCTGCGAAGCGTAATCGGAATCTTTACTGCCAATACCATCAGGACCATGGACATATCACCGAAGATTGTAACAATCTGTGGGATCACTTAGAGCAATTAGTGCAGGAGGGAAAGTTGACCCAACTTCTGTATCAATCCGGCGGCCGAGGAGGCCACGCAGGCTCGGCGTTTCAGGGAGACGCCTCTAAGGGACCTCCTTTGGGTACGATAAACGTCATATTCGCTGCCCCGGGGAGGACTGGGTCTTGCCCTTCCAGGGTAATGTCTGTATCTCAGTGCTCGGAGGAGGACTCCAACTCAAGGCCGAAGAGGGCCAGACCGGGCGCCTCGTTGGTGTTAGGCTTCTCAGAAGAGGATAAGAGAGGAACCATACAACCGCATGATGATGCTTTGGTGGTTACAATTAGGATCGGAGGGTACGACGTTAAGAGAGTGATGGTTGATGACGGAAGTGCCGCCGAAGTAATGTACCCTGATTTATTCAAGGGGCTGAATTTGAAACTCGAAGACTTGACAACATATAGTTCCCCGCTAGTGGGCTTCGAAGGCAAATCGGTCACCCCGTTGGGGATGGTTAGATTACCCGTGCAGAATGGGTCAAATATGGTGGAGGTAGATTTTATTGTGATGGATGCCTTTTCTCCGTATACAGCGATTTTGGGAAGACCATGATTGCATGCCTTGGGGGCTGTTTCTTCCACTCTTCATTAGAAACTGAAGTATCCCTCGGGGGGCGAGGTTTCAGAGATTTTGGGAAACCAGAATATGGCTAGGCAGTGTATGATAATGGCCAGGCAGTGTATGATAATGGCCATTCAACATCGGCTAGAGACAAGTACTTCGGCTGTAGCCGAGAGTGATTTATAGCAATCAAGGGTTCAGGGAGCCCAGTTTGGTGCGTCCCCAGAGGATATGAGGTGTGAAGATTTGGAAAGGGTGAACGTTGGTGATGATCCAGAGAAGTATTTTCAGGTTGGGGCTCAGTTGCCCCTATTAGAGAAAGAGCAGTTGATTGAGGTTCTTAGAAAGAACGTTGATGTGTTTGCATGGAGTGCTTATGAGGCCCCAGGGGTGGATCCGGATTTCATCTGTCATCATCTTAATGTCAACCCCTCGTGTATTCCAAAGAAACAACCACCTCGGCGTCCGTCCAAGGTACATGTCGAGGCCATTAAAGATGAGGTGACCAAGTTGAAGCAGGCTGGGGCAATCAAGGAGGTATTTTATCCTCAGTGGCTAGCCAATACAGTCGTAGTGAAAAAGAAAAGTGGAAAGTGGCGTGTGTGTGTTGATTTTACAGATCTTAACAGAGCGTGCCCAAAAGATCCTTTTCCTATGCCCCGTATAGATCAGTTGGTGGATGCTACAGTGGGTCATCCTCGGATGAGTTTTTTGGACGCCTTTCAAGGCTACCACCAGATCCCACTCGCGTTGGACGACCAGGAGAAGACTGCTTTTCTCACTCCCACTGGAAATTACCATTATAAGGTAATGCCCTTTGGTTTGAAGAACGCGGGGTCTACCTACCAGAGAATGATGACGAAAATGTTTGAGCAGCA
>NW_027069532.1:9256-80807 GCF_002906115.3 Quercus suber | reverse complement strand
CCAAAAAAAAAAAAAAAAAAAGATCAGCTCAATAAAGCCTTCTATCCAATTCCATATAGAATAAAGCAAAGGAAAAAAAAAGCCGGCAAGACAGTATCAGCACCTTTCTTTGAGTTCTTTATCATTATTAGCCAAGGCATCCTGAAGATCTTGAAGGACCCTATCCCTTTCTGCAGATACAGATAATACTTCTTTTTCAGCCTCCTACAGGATCAACAAATGCCAGTGATTTTAACGTATGTCTATAATGATCCAGTAATTACTTCATATTATAAGATAAAGCATAACCATCTACTTTTAGTGCTTCCTCAAGAACTTTAAGCTGTTCAGAGTCTTTAGCTGCAGCTAGCTCTGCATCCTTCTTTTGGAGAAGTGCATGAGCACGAACCTTGTAGGAAGAAAATTCACTTTCAAGGCGGCTGATCTGCAAAGATTTATATTGAGGTCAGGCTATAAATAAGAAAATATTTAAAGCTATGAAGCTTCACAAAATTGAGCAGTAATTTCACAGGGTAGCTAAGCAAGAATACTATCATCAGCACACGTGTGTGACTATGTGTGTAATTTGTCTCTGGTGGGGAAAGGTTCCTGGTTTGCTGAACATACAAACCAAAACCACCAGTCTGATAACTAGGGGAACAATTTCCCAAGATGAGATCCAGGAATCCAATGCAAGAATAAAAGTTTCTGTCAGTATCTTTGTCCAAAAAATGTACATTGCCAACTCCTAACAAGAATAGAAGTAAAAAATGCCACTAATCAGAAGGTAAAGGGTTGTGTGTATCACTATTTCAAGGCCCCAGTAAAAGAGACTGGTTTCTTTAAATTTTTTAAACCAATGCTAGTAACAAGTGCCTTCAGCCAGAAGATAATGGAAGTTGGATATGCAAGGAACTGTAGCACCAATATATAAATGGTGTAGAGCCATACTCCCAATGCATCAATACTTATTCTACTTCTGTTAAAGCACAATATCAATGAGACATACAACTATTGTCCTCTGGAACCGGTGCTTATGATACAGGAATACTTTCCTGTATCATAAGCACCAGAATACTCTCCAGCAGTTGGCAGGCTAGAGCATACCCCAAAATCTGCATTGCATATGCAAATTTCAGGGAACTGTGACTCAATGGCCAAGAGAAAGAGAACATGCCTTTAAGATTAAAATAATTGGGCCCTCATCAGTCATCACAGACATATAAAGGTAAAATGAAAAACATTTTGAACAATAAAGATGTAAAACATATTGTTGTTCATTTCCTTACCTGCAGGATTGGAGCTATATTTCATCCTCTCTCTCTCACACACACACATTAAGAATGAGTTCAGAAATCATGGAGGGAAATAAGAATAAATTGATACCTCCTTTTTGGCAGCCACTAATTCTGCATCTTTAGCATTTAGGATCTGGGCTTGTGCAGACACATCAGATTCCAGCTGACCTGCCCAATAAGAAAAGCATGAACATTCACTTCACATATATGAGTAATCTGATAGAAGGAAAATAATGGATGCAAATATACTTCTCATTTTTGCAACTTCAATTTCAGCACGTATGCAATTACTCTCAGCAAGTTCCAGTTTAGTCTTAAGTGCCTGGGAGGCAGCTTCCCAGCTCTCCTTTTCTTTGTCCTGAATAACAATAAATGCCATATGAGTGTAGAAAAGAAATACATATGCATGTCTCTAGCTATATAAATGAGATAGTCATAACAACTTCACAAAGTTTTGTCCTGAAATAAATTGCCATGTAGTATCCTTTCTTCTAATTCCATTCATTTTAATGGAAGCCCACCCCATCCTAAAGAAGCACAAAGGGAAACCCAGAACTTGTGTTCAGCTAATAAATACTCCCTCCATCCTGTATTATTGGTCCTGTTGAGTAAATCCAACTTCTCAACTTTTGAAAGGAACATAATTTAATCATTTTCTTTCAAAAGATACAAGTTTCCAAAATTATTTAATCATTTTCTTTATATAAACCTCAATATTGGAGGCTGTTTGGTAGCAATTCTAAAAAATTTATTTAAAAGTAAACCTTTTTATTTTTGGATGTTTTTAAAACAAAAATGTGTTTGGAAAAATTTATTATTATTAATTTTTTTTGAGAAAAGCAAAACCAAAAAAACTTGTTTGGTAAAAAAGCCTCTAAAAAAAATTTATTGGTGCACAACCAGCAATAATCCAATACAAGAGCAACCATCCATGGTGAAGCATAACCCCACAAACCAGCAACACCTCCTCAAAGTCGCCATCACAATCCACCCATAAGAGCCACCATCCATAGTGGTACACAACCCCCCAATCCCACAAAAACCAATTGGCAAACCCCAAAATCCCACCTCCATCAAGGTCCAAATAGCAAAAACCCCAACTGGATGCCATAATAACAAAAACAAGACTTTGTCGAACACCAGGGCAAGGCTTGTTGGGCGTCGACAACTGGAGCCAACTATACTGTGCCGCCATTGAGAACACCAGAAAGCCACCTCATGGAAACCACTGAACCAAATCTGCAACTATAACTAGACTGAGTTCATCTCAAGATGAATTGCACACATCTATCAGCAAAGCCAGTACACATGGCCATCACCAAATCCATACCTAATTCTCTTCCACACAGCCATTATCATCCAAGAGGCAGTGGCTAATGAAGGAGAGAGAGAGAGAGAGAGAGAGAGAGAGAGAGAGAGAGAGGGAGAGGGAGACCTAAAATTAACCATAAAAGCCACCTCCCCTTTTAGAAAACAAAAACCTAATCCTGAAAACATCTAAAAGGCGTTGTCTAAAAACTCATATACACCAAAAAAACTTTTTTATGTGGGACACAATATTTTTTTGTTTTTAAGTGGTGGAAACACATTTTAAATACTCTAACCAAACAAACTCTTGATTCTTACAATATTGTGCTCATTAACATTTCAAAAATCAAAGAAGAAATTTTGGGCATCCCAAAAAGAAATAGAGACCAACAACATGGGCGGAAGGAATAATAATATTCACATCACAAAGACCATCAATGTCATTTGCAGAAGATAAATTTTACTCATTCTGAATGTTTGATTCATACATGCTCACGTTTCAGGTGAGCAAGCTCTCCCTTTACACTTTCCACAGAAGCTCTAAACCGCGCTGCCTCACCAGTTGAAGCTGCATCCATCTCTGCAATCTTAGACTCTTTCTCTGCAATTAGCACCTGGTAATATGTCTTCAACACTTAGGCCAATTCATCATGTGAATTTTTTTAAGAAATTCAACAGCACTAAGCCATAAAAATATGCTATTGAGTTAAAGAAATTACAATTTAAAACAAGCAATGCCCTATACCATTTCCATTTTGTTGATGCCCTTACACATGCATGCACGCAAGCACGCACACGCCCAAAAAAAAAAATGTCATCCTAATTAGAAGTGTCATATTAGGAGCATTCGGTGGATCAGCTCATAGCATTATTTACGGGGATGTTGTTTGACTAGTCTTGTTCTTGGGGATTCACTTCTGATTCCGTTCAGTTGTTCTTAGATTCCCTTCTTATTTTTACATAGTTTTCTTTCTTTTGTGCTTTTGTATATATTTTTTTTAGCTACCTCATTCTTGTTGCATGAAGTAGCGTTTTATGAATAAAATTTTTATTACCTATCAAAAAAATTTTTGACTTATATCTCTAGCAGTTTAGCAAGACATTCATGGAACAAAAAAACAACTACAACCTCACCCCTATCTTATTGTTATAGGGAAGGAGGGGCCATTTGAGCTAGAGCGCATTGGCAGAACAAGAAAATAATTCACTACACTACCGCTTCTCTTTTACTCAACACGAGTCAATAATAGAATGAACCTCATTTGAATAACTCCTACCTGTAGTGAAGAAATAGTTTCAGTAGCTTTGCTTCTATCAGATAGTGCATCAGCAAGTTGAGCTTCCAAACTCTCCAAATTCTAAAGAAAAACAGAGGACAGTACTGAAGCTAGGGCACAAAATGTTGCATGAAGCAGTAAAGAAAAACAAAAAATTCTCAATGTTTTTTTTTTTGGATAAATAACAATAGAAGTTCTTAATGTTTAGCCATCTGAATGCAAATTTACCTTCTGATGTTTAGCAGAGAGCTCAGCTATTGAAGCTTGCCTTTTTTCATCTGCAGCTTGTAACAAACCCCGCATGTCTTCCAACATCTAAAATATAAGCAAGTTAAGACTCACTATTAATTCTCTTCATACAAGCAACAATTAAGACAGCAAAGGCATATCAATGCTAGAAAATTTTCAACATGGAAGAGCGAAACAATAATATATCAAATCAAGTCAAAGAGATACAAAAGCTGGAAAAACACTTTGTTATGTATGGTGATTCAGTTGTCATTAACAGAAGTTTCTTGTTAAGTCACCAAGAATTGTATGCTTGGTCAAAATATATTGATGCAATAAAATTAATTCTTAAAATTGAGGCAGTATATTTTATAAAGCACTTGAACATCTGAAGCATAAAATTGAGGTTATACCCTCAGAAGATCCACTATTTGGCCAAAACAAGAACAGTAACCAAGGTATACAAGCATAACATCCATAAACAGGGTAGGTATCTCCACATGCATGAACAAGCAGGGGATTCTATAAGCATCAAAGCAAAGTTTTGAAAGCCAAAAGCCAGCCTTGTTAAAGATCTGCATACCTGCTCCTTCTCCATTAGTGACTGTTGCAAGGCCTCAAGAGCACTTTCTTTTGGTTCCACTGAACGCCGCAATTCCTCAATGGTGTCTCGGAGTCTAGATTTCAATCATGAGAAGAATGAAAACAGGACTGTAAATATAAATTCTCAAATTTTGATACTGCTTTATTATGGAACTGCGGAAAGACTTGAGCTTATGGTACAAAACTTCAAGTAATTTCCATTTACAAGACACTTTTTTTTTTTTTTGAAGGAGTGGGGGTGGTTAACGGAAAAACAGATCTATGATACAAAAAGAACAAATGATGCTATTGTTTCTCCCATCAAATATATCACCACACCCACACATGTACCCAACCCACCTGCAAAAATATACAAACTTGCACAAGTTTCTCAATTTAATACATAGTTAGGGATTTTACTTATTGTTTGTACTCCTCAATTGTTGTCTCTCTGCATCCATTGCTTTTAATGCATCATTTGCTTGTTGCCGTGTCCGCTCCAGCTCTTGTTGCAATGCTGACTGTTGCGATGATGCTTGCTCAGCTGTTTCACTCACTTCACGAAACCGGACCTCAAGATCATCTTTTTCCTGAAATTGACAATCTCCAAATAACACTTGTCAATTAATTTCGGGCAAAATATGATTATTTCTTTTACTACTTTAAATAAAAGAAGAGGAATATAGTATTCAATGTAGCGTGTGTGTGTGTGTGTATTCTTTTAGCTTTTCTCTAAGTTCTTTGTTCCTTTTTTTCAAGTGAGGCAACTTAGTGACAATTATCAGTTTCGGCTCAAATGCATTATTATAAAATCACCCATACATGTCACTCCAAAAATGGCCATGACAAAAATAAATAAATGCATGAACTCTAAATCCTCTATATCCGTTTACAATGGGTCTCGTCTATCTGTTTTAATGAAATATTAACCACAAAACTATTCCAGGAGAAATAAAATTCCATAGCAGAGAGAGATACTTACACAAACCTAAATTTTTCACTGGCTACATCAAGATAAGTAAAACCTCAATAAATTTCAATGGAAGATTTTTTTCTAGTAATATTTCCTGTCAAAGCATAAGGTTTTTTTACTTCTTTAAATTTTAAGTCTACAACAGGACCTTTGACAATATAAAAGTGCCCATCAAGGTTCCGTGAAACAGCATTTTACCAAATCAGGAGACCCAAAGTGCACTGCCCATTAAAAAGGACAGGCACAAAAGCTGACACGCTCTAACAATAGCACCATTTCTATGGAAACTTTTGGAACTCACATAGGATATTTAATACAGACACCACAATAATATAATTATCTGAAAATATCACAGGAGATTCGGTCCCCAAAAAGATGCAGTTTTATGGGCAAAGTCATATTAGAGGGCATTATTTAAAGGATGTGCTTTACTAAAAGCCTCTCAAAGATAATGTGTCTGAATATGGAAACCAGTCACAAGCATTCAAAAAGATAAAAGCATTCCAAATATGGGAAAAACAGAGAAAATCAAAGAACTGGCTTAGAAGCTTAACATTTAACAATTAATGTGCGTCAGAACAAGTTCATCCTAAAACATGGCAAGATGAACGGTATCATGAAGTTGCAAACCAAGGCAGAAAGGCCAAAAGGCAATTTACCTTTTGAACATCTTGTATCCGTTGTTTTGCTCGTTTGTGAAGCCTGCTAAATTTTGAGTCAAGTTCAGAGTACTTCTCTTCACGGTCTTTTATTTCTTGATCCAACTTCTGTTGAGCTATGTAATGAAATGATGCTATGTGTTCAGACTAAGATAAAAGGTTCTATAAAGATGACTCTGTGACTTTCGTGAAAGATGAAACTACAAATTTTCTCTTTCGAAATGCCCACCAAAAATAAATAAATAAATAAAACCAGTCCTCAGCCTCCACTCTACAGCTATAAGTTATTATTTTTTTAAGATGCAGAACTGGTTTCAAAGATATAATGTAGAGATTCTGTTTTATTAATTGATTTCTTAAAAATAAATAAATAGAGGGTGAATTTCAAGTATTAAAAAAATGTAAATATATATCTACTCCACAGTTTGCCAACTTATATACTTAAACAAATCTTATAACACAGATGAAAGAGTTCGAACAGATAAAAATCTGACCTTCAGCAAGCTTTGCAGAAAGCTCTTGGGCTTTTGCATCTGCCTCTGAGTATGCCACTGTAAGATGCTTCAAAGCCTCCTCTGCTGCATTCCTAGTCTGTTTTTCCTCCAAAAGTTCTCTCTTCAAAGATTCTATCCTTTGACGAAGTTCTTTCACATCTTCAGATTCCCCACCTTCAGTCTCATTTGCCTTTGTCTGTCGATTAGACACACTACATTCTGATTGACTATTTTTCAAATCCTCAAATTGGGACTTCAAGAATTCATTCTGAAACTTCAGCTCGGTAACCATTTGAAGGAACTGATCATGAGAATCATCCAAACTTGGGTTGACATCCTCAGGCAACCCATTTTCCACGGCAATATTCCCATAGCTCACGTAATTTGTGTCGGGCAACTGTTTCTCTGATTTTAAATCATCAGAAGCATGACTTTCCAATTCCAGCACTTCAGTGGTATCACCTCCTTCCGCTTCCATCTATGCACTATTCAGTTTAGCTCTTCTGTACACATCACCTGCAACATCACAAAACTTATGAAAAGGAGCTAAACATTACGTGATCAAATATTATTGAAAAAAAAGACTACTCAATGTACATAGAGGAATCATTTACAGAAGTGCTCTGAAAAAAGTACTGCGATTCCATTCCCTCCACACAATGTCCACATCAAACATAAAGGGACTAAGTTCCAAATATCCGAAGAATGTTTGCCAACCCACTTCCTTCAGCCAAACAAAACTTCAATGGCCTTTCGCACAATGTAACGATAGATGATCAACTGTCTCCCCACTAAACATCAATATTACACATAACACATCCAAGATGGTGCCGCGAAGTTATAACTCGTTACTACCTAAACGCAATCGAAGCTAAGCAAGACAAATAGACTGGTAAGAACTAAGAACCACACTACTACATCAATTTCGGACCGACTAGGAAATTTCAAACTAGAGTTATTACTGATACAAGCTCAAATTCACAGAATTATGATACAATTATGCCAAGCATCAATATACTACAAAATTCATGGGTTTGCAAATTTTAGTTAATAGTAACAATAATTTCAGTGGATCTCATTATTAGAGAATTCTCATTAAAAAAAAAACTGTCAGATCCGAGATTCAATAATCGCAAAAAATTAGAAACACTTGACAATTATACTGACAAGTAAAATTAATTGGAATTGTGATAAAAATAAGGAGTGAGATTGAAGGGTTTGGCAATGAGTGTGTATGTACCTTTCTATAATGGGCAGTTTGGGGGATCTATCAAATTTGGAGGGAGTGAGATCTTCGACTCGTCGGTGTTAGAATTGGAAATGGGAGACGACGTCGTTTTGGGGGGCCCTTTGTACCTGCTGCTGCTGTGTGTTTTTTTTTTTTTTTTTTTTAAACTAACAGAGAGAGTCAGGGCCAAGGGGAGAGAGACTAGCTGAGAAATCAATATGGTTCCGACTCCGGAATACGCCAGTTTTCCAAGGGTGTTTTAGTAATTTTCTGTGCTTCATTTTTTTTTTCTTTTTTCCTTTTTTTTCTTTTTGGGGCTCCATTTTAATTTAGTGCTTACTTTCTTTACCTGTTTTGGGCCCAAAAGGGCCGAAGCAGGCTACTAGGCCCACTGCTAGTTCCAATTAGTGATGCATGGTTTGAGAGTTGTTCTAAGACCACAACTTTTGTCACAATTTACTCACGTAACAAATTGTGAGTAATGGAGTAAAAGTGGTGAATTCACGGCTCCATACTTGCCACATGAGTAAATTATGGTCCTAAGATTACTAATAATTTTATGGCAAAATCTATTTAACTTTATTATACAATAGTCCTGCATTATAACTAGGAGAAATTTTGGGAGGGTTGGTATTGGATGGTGTCCTTGTTTGGAGTTTGCTCTTGTTGAGGACTCTGTCCTTTTGTAGTTTGTTTTTTTGTTGCTAATAAAATTTTCTATTCATCAACAAACAAAAAAAGAGGAGAAATTTTTGGAAGGAGAGCATTGGTCTCTATTGTGTGTAGCCTAATAATAAAAAAGGAAATTTGATTTTGTAAAAAATAAAATAAAATAAAAAGCCTAATAAAAAGAAGAAAGATTAATACAGTTTGTTGTCAAATAGTGAACCTAAGATTGAATGTCACCTACATAAAAAATAATAATAATAATAATAAAAGAAACCTAATAGTATCTTCTTTTTCTTTTTCTTTTTTCTTTTTTTTTATGGGAAAACCTAGTGGTATCTTAATTAATAGTGAAAACAATATTATGAAAAAGACTTTATAAGTTCAAATCATATCATATCTCCTATTAGATAAAAAGTTTGAAATTACAAGGGTCCAATTTCTTTTGAGTTCTACGTATTGACCTTTTAGGGACTATGATTAGGTGAATGGTTGTTAAGGATCAAAATGTTACAAGTATCAAGAGCCAAAGCAAATGGGGGGCTCAAAAATGAGGAAAGCCCAATCCGTGAGCCAAGGCCCATTTAGAATGGGCAAAAGGAAGCCCAAGCCCATGAATGGGTAAGCCTTGGGCCTTAGGAAAGAGAGAGAGAGAGAGAGAGAGGCAAAGGAAGTTTGGCTCGGCCCTTTGTAAAAGGAACTCCCAGGGAGCTCAAGGAGAAGAAAGGGACTAGACCAAGATACCTTGGAACTGCTAGAGCCAGAGAGGGGATCATCGAGAAGTGCATGAAAGAATCAGCTTGAATAGCTCAAGGAGGCATGCCCATAAGCATAAGGAACGAAGAAAGTCATGTCCCATCAGTTGCCCACAACTCAGAAGAAAAGCTTTGAAAACAATTGGTGACTTAGGAATCAGCACCTAATGAAGGAAGCCTAGTACCTCGAGAAAAGCAGAAAGGTGAACCATGAAGGAAGGTGGTTAGGATCTTTCAACATGATAGGGAGAAATCTACCTATTTGAAGAAAATGGACAAAAGGTGGGGCAGTCAAAAAGGGATTCTGAAAAGTCTCTTTAGAAACTTTGGGAAAAGGAATGGAAGTCAGCCCCATCATGACCCACCAAAAGAGGAAGGTTAGCTGGGAACTTTTTGGAAGATAACCTCAAAAGAAGAATGCAATGAGAAAATAAGAAAAATACCAACCACCAATGTTGCTGACACAACATTGGTTTCGGTACCTAGGACAGCAAAAGGAGGGAATCAATGGCATACCAAAAACCCTAGAAATGTACTATAAAAGAAGAATTAAGTCATCAATAAAAGGCATTCAGCAACTATCAATCAGAGCAAAAAGAGCATTAGAGAGACTCACTTAGCTTCAGAAAAATAAAGAGAAAAAAAATGCATTGTGAAGGATCATGTAACAAGTGCTTGAGAATACGCTTGAATTTAAGGATATTCAAACCTCACAAGTCTTGGAAGTCTAGAAAGAGCTATCCAAGTCTGTGACTTTTGAACTTATTTGAACCTCATGGCATATCTCTGTGAGAAATATGGACCAATGTACTTAAAAACATAATATAATTAATATTACTTTATTTGTTGAGGATCCCTGACGTTCTTACTTGCATTTTCTTAATAATTCTTTTACTGTTCTTCAGTCACTTATCTTACAATACGTATATGTTTGCATGCATAAATGTTTATGTGTTGTAGGGCCTATGTCTTGTGCACAAATTGGTTTATAATAAGCCCAATATAGCTGTGGTGAACCAAGCCCAATCCACCAACTATTAAACATTATTTCTTTGGAGGCCCAGGATCCTTATCATCATTTGGGCCTGGGTACTGTCCAAAAAAGAACCCACAATGGTCAATCCTCTTCTTTTGTCCAATTCATGTTGAAGATTTTATTTTTCATGAGTCATGTCTACATATACTATCACTTGGTTTTAAATCTCATTTCACCAAATAAAAAACGATAACTAATTTTAATCAACATGACATCATTTTTATCTTTTTAATTCATAAAACGCAAATCTTTATCATGAAATTAAACTTATCTCCATTAATAAATGAATTAGCAGCTTTGCCAATAAGTTTCATGGTTACTTTAGAATAAAAATGATCTATTCTACTTTGTGTGTTTAACTTTATAAGTTTCAATTACAACTTGCCACGTAATTTGTTTGACTTCCCTTATAAAATAATCAAAGTTAAAAAAAGAAAAAGAAAAAAGAGTCAAACACATATCAAGTTGTAATTGGTGGAGCATAAATTAGAATACAAAGTGAGACAGATGATCCTTTTATATATATATATATATATATATTCCTAACAGCATAATTTATGCTAAGAATCTTATAGTTCAATTAGCATATTTTTATAACTTAATTAACATTTTTTGGTGTTTTCAATTGTAATGTCCTGATTCAAATCTCCATCCACATCTACAAAAGATAATAAAAGCATAATCTATGAAGACAGGTGGGATCCACTCCCTAAATTACAGGAGCCATTTAGAATCATTTGGTCATTGGTGACTTTGGTCACCCTTTATCCCCACATAAGATGCTGACTGTTAATTTAAGGATTCTGGTACACATCACTTTCATAAATGCAATTTGAAGTTTGACCATGAAGTATATCAAGTTTATTTTCTCTAATCTAATCTGAAAGCTATTGACATGGTTTGTTTTATATGCAGCTGAAACTTCTAGTTCTCCCTGATTTTATGCATGGGAAACAAGAATTAAATGCTAGGTGCTTTACCATTTGGTAATATTGTTCTGATAACGTTGTTTATATTTTTTGAAAATACGTATAGGTAAAAAAATGCATGAAAATACATGTAATGTTGTTAAAACACTAAAAACTGTTGTTTAAACAACAGTAACAAACTGCCTTGTTTTGACAGAAGGAGGGTGGTGGGGGAGGATAAAAGAAACTTCACTTTCAGATATGTAAATTTTGCAATATTGGGAACCTCAACAATGTGTCAGCATAAATTACAATGGACTACAAATTGCTCATGCATTTCAAAGTTATAGGAGCATTATATTTTGTTTGTATCTAACATTCTGGAAATGATAAACCCTTGTCCCTGTCCCCCTGCTTCTTCGCAGACCATGAATTGCATTGCCATTGACAAATGACATTTACGCCTAGCCACATCTCTTAAGTGCTTCCATCATTTCTTTCCCGATCCTGACTCCTGCCCTCCTGAAAAATCATACACAATAATTTAATAATACATTTTCAGAAAAGGCACACACATTTTGTGCCCACCTCCAATACACAATAACATTGGAGGTAAGCCAAACCCGTTATAGGAGTGCCACCATTGTTTTATTAGCATAAAACCAAATCAGAGGACACATGAAAAGGCAAAGTCTACAATTTGAAATTGTCTGCTTTAGATTTGAAGTTTCTTCAGAACTAAGAAACTACAGTAAGGAGTGCTAACCAGTTGATCTTCCATCCTTAAAATTATCAGCAACATGTTCGAAAAAATCTTTGGTAGCATCTGCGCATAGCAACAAGCATAATAATAAATGATATGGGACAGGTACATATTATAAATAAATAAAAAATTAAAAAAGTAAAATTAGCCCATCTTTTTTCACATATAAAATATTAAATTTGACAAAAAAAAAAATAGAAAGCCAAGGTTATTAAAGCAGGACATTCATGTATTATCCATTCAAAAATGGATGCAATAGCCACTTTATTGACGGAAATTGTTTCTATACCTCTCAGAATCAAACATGGGACACAAATATATTGCTTTAGAAGAATTAGAAATACTTATGAAGTCAATCTTTGGGACCAGGTGAGGTTTTCATACCAATCTAATCCCTTGATAAAGATTTTCTTTTTTTTAGTGAGAAAGGCAATTAAAGGTTCCTTTAAGTTTGTTTAGCACAAAGCAACTAGTCTTCAACAATAGGGCTTCCAGATTCTAGGACAAGCATTGAAACAGATAATTGGAGCTGCCTGATAATATAATTGTTTAAATAAGATTGCTCATGTCTTCTAAGATAAAAATACATCCAAGTTTTGCACATATAAATAACTTACCATGCTTCATTGTTAAAGACGGATCTTGTTCGTCTACATATCCAATCACTTTGGCCGGAATTCCTGCCACCATGCTTGGGAACCCCCCAAAAAAAAAAAAAAAAAAATCAGTTATATATTTATTACAAAACTAATATAATGGCAATATAATGATTAGAAGAACTACACTGCTGATTATCAGAAATTATTTTCTACCTGTGTGAAGGGACATCTTTTAACACAAGGGAACCAGCAGCTACCATTGCACCTTTACCTATTTTTATGTTCCCAAGTATAGTTGCACTGGCACCAATTAGTGCACCATCACTTACTTTTGGATGACGATCACCAACTTCTTTCCCTGTTCCTCCTAAAGTTACACCCTGAAAACATTTTTCTATAATAAGAATAATTTGATCTTGAAATGCAATTTCCAAAGTATTTGATGCAAATGAATTCACAGTAATGGGGTTGAAGTCTTTATTCCTCAACTCTCTTTCCATTGATAAGGACTATAAGGGGTTTCACTTCTGTATCCTTATTGTAGTTCTTGGAATTTTTTTTCATCTTAGAATCTAAGCTTTCATTTTGTTCTTTTCTTTTGTGTATCTCTTATATACCTCCTGTATACCACGGCTATGCCCTTTTTTCTCACACACACACTATATAAAATAATTGAACTGTTACAACAAGGGGGAGGGGGAATTCGAACTCTAGTTCTCCCCATAAAGGAGAACATACAATGCCACTGAACTATAAGGCTCTTGACAAATAAATTTTTTTAGCTACTTAAATTAAAGTATATATTTGATGCAACCACATGAAGATACACTGGCATGTGACAAAGATTTATTTTGATCATTTTCTAGGAATTAGTCACAAATTGAAATTTTAATTTGGAAATTTCAAAAATTGCAATTTAATTGGAACAAAGTTAAAATTTTTGGGGCATTCAAAACTTCTGACATATCCTTTTGTTAAATAAATTTTAATATTTTCTTGACAAAAATTCAACATAATTTCCTTGCTTCAAAGCCAAAAAAACCCCCAAATTTAGATCTTCTTAATGATTCAAGCATTATTGAATTCTTGAGTTAGTCAAAAAAAAAAAAATGTTATTACCTAAGTCTTGACTATTCATTTCAAGCATGATATGCTCAAGAAGTCATTCAACAGACATTTCTATATGTGAAAATATTAAAGCTTATATTACCTTCTTTTATCTCCCAATTCTTCACAAGAAGTTCTGATGAAATAATTGTTTAGAAAGTAAACAAACAACACAAAAAAAAAAAAAAAAAAAAAAAAAAAAAAAAAAAAAAAAAACACCTTCTATTGTGTTTTCATAAACTACTGGGTTGCTTGCAACAAAGATAACTGAACTTTCTTCCCATCAAATAATGGGAACACAACAGAGAATGAAACTGACTTACATGCATCAATGAAACTCTATTTCCCACAACAGCAGTTTCACCAATAACCACACCTGTACCATGATCCAATAATATTCCCTCTCCAATTTTTGCAGCTGTCCAAAACAGCAAAACCTTAAAATCCCTTTACAATTAAATAATACTGCCAAACTCAATAATTTTGAATAGCATAGAAAGTGTAGTAGAAATAAACATACCCGGATGTATGTCAACTCCAAAAACCTGAGGAGGAAAAGCAGTTGATAAATTAGACAGAAAATAAGATAAAGGGGTGAGAGGGGGTTGAATCTTAAAACAGGATGATGCTCATCAAAGATTATCCATTTCTTTTTCTTTTTCTTTTCTCTTACTCATTTTTCTTGCCAATGAGCTTTAGCTCAAATGGTACTTCCTCCTTCCTCAATAATGAGGTGGAGGGTAAGGTCGTGGAGTTAAGAAAGTATCCTCATCTACTCTTTGTTTGTAAATAACTCATCAAGTATCATCAAAGAAAGTACAAACTACCTCACTGATTCGGCTTTGTAGTGCCAACGCCAATACTTTGCGTCCTTGGCTCCACAATGCATGTGCTACTCGATGCACTTGCAGAGAATGATATCCCTGCAATAAAACATAGCTCACAACATCAAGTGTGTACCTTTTTCTTTTTCTCTCAACATAGCTCACAACCAAGATTAACAAATGATTGCAACAAAATAAGGGTCTTTTCTAGAAGTACCTTAAGATACAACAGAACTGAGCAATATGACAAACAAGCAGGATCCCGATCTTTAAATGCCTGTAGAAAGAAGATTTCCAGATGGTAAGACAGGTTCTACTATTCCATAACAAAGATTACTCATATACTTTGGAACCCTGATTGAGTTACCTGCATATCTAGGCGGATTGAATGTTGAATACCTGTGTCATGCAATATCACATCAAAAAATATATCCATCAGTTGAGTCGCCAACAGTGTAGGGTTCTGCAGTCTATTGGCAAGAACAAACCCCAAGGCTTGCTCTAAGCAATCATGTGACATTATACTGGCATATAAGAAGCTACTCAAAATCGGCTCCTTCTCTGCCTGCAGTAATGTGTGTCAACAAATATTTGAGGATGGATTAAACAAAGCCCTGTTCCAAATCCTAATTATCTATGTTTCTACGTGTGTCTACAATCAAATTAGGAATCAGATCTTACTATAGGCCATATAAGTAAGATTTCAGAGAACCCAGTTTCAAATCAGTGCTATTACCCCATCATTGAAAAAATCACTACCCATGTTTTAATTAAACAAATTGGTGAACATAAACCAGGCTATCCAAATACCATAAAATTCAACCTAAAACAATATCTCCAGCCAAAGTCAAACAGATGGTATAACCAAATGACAACCTTAAAAAAAAAAATTACTTTCTGTACTAAAAAAAAAATTCAGTTTCTAAAGTAACACCAATCCTACTCAACAAGAAATTTAGAAAAATAAAACTAAACTTTCAAACCAAATGTAAGAGCTCCAAATTTCTTAGGGTCAAACATTAATTCGGCTTGTTTTGTTTATTGTCTAAGAGAACTTGAAAATTTTGATGCTTTAAAAAAGCTGTATATTCTCTTCAAAATGAAACAAACATAGTTTTAGGTACAGTTCCTTAACTACTCTTCCTTAAGTACTGTTCTTTTTTTAACCATAGGGTTATATTGACCAATGAATTCTATGGTTGAATTTAATTCTCCTTCCAAAAACAAAAACTAACACTGTTTCTGTTTCTGTTTCTGTTACATTAGTCAGTTGAATTTATTTGGGTACCTAAGTTTTGCCAATTTCTTAAACCATAAACCATAGAAGACCCATCACTCAGAACCCAACAGAGACAAAAACAAAATGAACAAAAAGAAATATTGGTTAAAACTAAAAGCTCAGTAGTACCTCCAACTTAGCCTCTTCTTTCACAGCGTCCCAAATTGGGTCAGCAATCAGGTCACCCGAATTAACAACCGAGTCAGACTCAGGCTTCGATATCCCCAAGGCATAAACCGGAAAAACTTTCTCTATTCGGTATTGGGTCCTCTTAGATTCAACAAAGCTCTTCTTTTTCAGCTCCTCCTCTTCATTTTGGTCACCACCTCTAAGAGTTAACCGCTCTGAGAGCATTTTAGGAAGAGAAACCCAGCTCTCATCGCTCAGACAAGCCATGTTAAACCAAAAAAAAAAGTCAGAGCTAAAATAAAAACAGCCTCTATGGTCTCAGAAACATGGAAAAGACTTTATAGAGTTTGAAGATAGTGTGAGACTGAGTGGTCCTTATTTTGGGGGATATTGCTTCTCCAACGGCTGCGTTTCTTATAGTCTCAACTTTCAACCAAAAAAGACAGAAAATGATATACTTTGCGACTGTCATGATAAGCATGCATTATGGACGGTTCACATTAGGCTCGGTGCTTTCGAATTGGGCCCTTTGTTGGGTATCTTATTTCTTGGCTGCCTTTTGCCTCCTTGATAGTGGGGTTCTTATTTTTAAGCCCCACAACTCAAATGCTCAAATGCTCAAAAAAAAAAAAAAAAGCCCCAAAACTCAAATTTGTTACCATTAGTGTCAAAGATTAGGTTTGAATTTTCAAACCCACTATCAAAAAAGGTAATATTAGCATGATTGACAAAGTTCATGTGCAGTTATTTACATAAATCACTTATTTGTCAAGATTCTATAGTTGCTCAAAAGTTTTGAGACCAAGACTCTGTATTAATTGTTGTTATTTACATACTCACGCGTATAAGGCAATGCAATACAAACATTATTTTATTTCCTGATTATAATTATATTCAATTGTGTAATTTATTAGTCATTGCAACCATGTGAATATATTTATGGTTTAGTTTGTATCAATTACATTGGATATGATACAAATATGACACGTGTCCAAAAATGATCACATGTTGGTCTTGTATCCCATCCAATACATTGGAGCATTGAATGAAAGTCTTACCCTTAAATGTAATTTAATTCTATGTTATATTGCTATGATTCATGCCTCCAAGATCAACCTAAGTTATTTTCAATGATGTTGTGTTTTTTCTTATTCTATTTACTTTTCTAAGTTGGGGGATGGTAATAAGCCAATTTTCTAACATTGTTAACTCTTAGGAAAGAACAAGAGGTTTTTTTTTAGTCGAGAATAACAAAAGAATTGGATATTCATTGTGTTTCGGTGGATACCATATTTTATTAGAATTCTAAAGGTGATGAATCATTCAAGTAAACGCTAGTCCTTGATGTAGGCAAATAGTGACATAATAGACAAAATTGTCATAATCAAATTGACTGGGTTTGAATTTAATTAACGTGGCACCTGAATAATTATGTTATTATAATATGGATTCAGATCTTTCATTGTATTATATTCTGCAGATGGGAATTATTTATTGAACATTATGGAATTTATAAATGTGGGTAATATTTATTATACACGCACGCCCTGCCAAAACGGAACAAGGCCTGAAGTTTAGCCACACCTAGTCCACAAGAATGAACTCTCAATCCCTGTCCATTCAAATAATGGACACACTCTGCTGCCCGGCCCAACCAACATGTCAACAACAAGGCTCCAAATTAGGCCTGAACTCATCAGAATCCAAAAGAATCTGATTCTACCGCTATATGATGCTTAAATTAAGAACTCTCTCTCTCTTCCATCATTGAAGTTGAAGGGAATAATCAAAAAAACACATTTGTTATTATTAAAAAATTTTACCTAAAACCTAGATCCTACCTAAAAAAAAAGACTAAAATATTTAATACAATATTCCTTCAAAGAAAAAATGACTAGAAACTATTAAATTAATAAGTAGGCCACACATTAATTGTGGGGTCTGTGGGCCTGGTAACCTCGGCCCACTTTATATCTGGCCCAGGGCCCATGCTAAGGAAGGAGTATTATATGAAGACGACGTATGAAGGCCCAAGCTCTTAGAATCCCCGCCGAGGATACCCCTGTCCTCGGCATACCGTGATTAACCCCAAATGGTGGAAGGGGACGAGCTCAGGACAGGTTGTTACCTCCACAATAAATGCACTCACCTAATCTCCTGGCCACATTAATGAAGATGTGACTCCTGGACTGGATAACTTTGGTCACTGTAAATCACTTGAGTACTGATAGTACAGCGGATGAGACGGACAGTCAGAAGGAAAACGCATGGATGATCAACAGATGGAAGAAGGAGAAGAAAGGAATGAGACTATATAAGAAGAACAAAACAGAAAAGGAAAGGGGGGTGGAAAAAAGAAGAAGAAGGAAGCTCTTCTGATGAGTGCCGAGGAGCGACCTTAAGAAGCAGCTCAGATACCTCGATCTCCAATGGTGGGAATTTCTATTTTTAGAGTTGCTTGCCTGTTAGAGCCTAATTCTTCATCCCACTCTCTAAAAATTTATTGTTTGGCTTGTTGGGCTAGAAACCTATCCCTTTTTCTAGGTCCAATCCAAATTGAGTCCCTACAATTGACACTGTCTGTGGGAAGAATTTGTGCACTAACAGACGCAACGGTTAATCGTTCATAAATAGCTAGTTTACGGAAGGTTAACAAGGATGTGCCAAAAAAAAAAAAAAATATATATATATATATATATATAAATAAATGAATAAATAAACTTTTGCAGAAAAGTAGAAGATTCAAAGGAAAAGAGATGAAGCATCGCATTATTTTATTAAATGAAAACGAAGTACAAGATACAAACAGAGGCTCAAACAGACGTGTTTTAAAGTTAAGGCTACAAACAAATGCCCAGACGAGCCTGTCCTAAAGCTAACTAGAGGGAATGGGGCTGAGGCAGGCCTATTTCAAGGCTACCAACAACTCCTGGGCCGGTGCGGTGGTGCCGGCGACAAAAGAGGAGTAGACACATGGGCGCCTGGTAGCCCCTCCTCATGACGTTCCCTTGATTCTCTCCTAACCCCACCGCGGTTGGCCGTTGGAGATGGCAACACCCGGGCACCAAACATGACGTAATCTTGTGTGCCTCCACCGACTTGGATACGCCCCGAGGAAGGGCGTTATGTACCCCAAGGACCTCCCTCCTAGCCGTCATGCACGACAATATCACGGTGACGCCCAAACTTTGCCGTGCCGCAAGTCTGACGCGGACTATAGCCACAGCGGCTCTCGGTCGAGGGAGGAGGGTCTCTAGCTTGTGCGCCCTCACTCTCATCCAGGGCTGCTCCATTTCTCCAAACTCTTATCACAATTCTGACAGGGTTATTGAAAGAGCTCGAAAAGTTGGGAAGGCATGTTTCCTGTTTTGTTAAAAGCTTCATGAAGTGTAGAAGGACGTTTCCCTCCTGATAGCCTTATATAGAGAGTGGAGTTGGTGAGAATTGATCGACGCAGAATTCGAGAGAAGAATTATCGGCGACATTAATCACGACCGAATTCCAAGGCGACTATTGACCGTTGGATCTGCATTAATCTACGAAAATATTAATGAGAGCACGCCTTGTGCATCAAAACGTCGAGCGGGGAACGCGAACAGTCAGGAGACGCCTCGTAACTGAAGAGGGCAGAAACTTGAATTGAAGGCGGGATTACTGCCACGCGTAAGGTTAGAATTCCAAACCACCCTTACCCAAGGCACTGAGAGGTCAAGGGTCAAGTCCACAGGGTGGCCCACTTCCAACGAAGCAGAGCTTATACCTGAGTACTAGACAGAACCAAGGTCTTGCATGGTCCTCAGACTCAAACCTCTGGGGAAACTAGCTACTTACAGAAGAACAGAAGTGTTAGACAGAGCCAAGCTCTTGCATGGTCCTCGGACCTAAACCTATGGGAAAACTAACCACTCAAATATACCTGAGTACTAGACAGAACCAAGGTCTTGCATGGTCTTCGGACTCAAACCTATGGAGAAACTAGCTACTTACAGAAGAACAGAAGTGTTAGACAGAACCAAGGTCTTGCATGGTCCTCGGACCCAAACCTATGGGAAAACTAACCACTCAAATATACCTAAGTACTAGACAGAACCAAGGTCTTGCATGGTCCCTAGACTCAAACCTATGGAGAAACTAGCTACTTACAGAAGAACAGAAGTGTTAGACAGAACCAAGGTCTTGCATGGTCCTCGGACCCAAACCTATGGGAAAACTAACCACTCAAATATACCTGAGTACTAGACAGAACCAAGGTCTTGCAGGGTCCTTGGACTCAAGCCTATGTGGAAACTAGCTACTTACAGAAGAACAGAAGTGTTAGGTAGAATCAAGGTCTTGCATGGTTCTCAGACCTAAACCTATGGGAAAACTAACCACTCAAATATACCTGAGTACTAGACAGAACCAAGGTTATGCATGGTCTTCGAAGTCAAACCTATAGGGAAACTAGCTACTTACCGAAGAACAGAAGTGTTAGACAAAACCAAGGTCTTGCATGGTCCTCGAACCCAAACATATGAAAAAACTAACCACTCAAATATACATGAGTACTAGACAGAACCAAGGTCTTGCATAGTCCTCAGACTCAAACCTATGGGGAAACTAGCTACTTACAGAAGAACAGAAGTGTTAGACAGAACTAAGGTCTTGCATGGTCTTTGGACCCAAACCTATAAGAAAACTAACCACTCAAATATACCTGAGTACTAGACAGAACCAAGGTCTTGCATGGTCCTCGGACTCAAACTTATGGAGAAACTAGCTACTTACAGAAGAACTGAAGTGTTAAACAGAACCAAGGTCTTGCATGGTCCTTGGACCCAAACCTATGGAAAAACTAACCACTCAAATATACCTAAGTACTAGACAGAACCAAGGTCTTGCATGATCCTCGGACTCAAGCCTATGGGGAAACTAGTTACTTACAGAAGAACAGAAGTGTTAGACAGAACTAAGGTCTTGCATGGTCCTCGGACCCAAATCTATGGGAAAACTAACCACTCAAATATACCTGAGTACTAGACAGAACCAAGGTCTTGCATGGTCCTCGAACTCAAACCTATGGGGAAACTAGTTACTTATCGAAGAATAGAAGTGTTAGATAGAACCAAAGTCTTGCATGGTCTTCGGACCCAAACTTATGGGAAAACTAACCACTAAAATATACCTAAGTACTAGACAGAACCAATGTCTTGCATGGTCCTCAGACTCAAACCTATGGAGAAACTAGCTACTTACAGAAGAATAGAAGTGTTAGACAGAACCAAGGTCTTGCATGGTCCTCGGACCTAAACCTATGGAAAAACTAACCACTCAAATATACCTGAGTACTAGACAGAACCAAGGTCTTGCATGGTCCTCGGACTCAAACTTATGGGGAAACTAGCTACTTACAGAAGAACAGAAGTGTTAGACAGAACCAAGGTCTTGCATGGTCCTCAGACCTAAACCTATGGGAAAACTAACCATTCAAATATACCTGAGTACTAGACAGAACCAAGGTCTTGCATAGTCCTCGGACTCAAACCTATGGGGAAACTAGCTACTTACAGAAGAGTAGAAGTGTTAGACAGAACTAAGGCCTTGCATGGTCCTCGAACTCAAGCCTATGGGAAAGCTAGCTATTTGCGGAAGAAAAAAAGCGCTAGATAGAACTTAGTGGTGGTACCGTCCTCGAATTCACGTTTTAGGGACAGCTGATTGCCTCACGAGACTAAGTCCAGAACAAAACCAAAGTATTGAGCAAAACATTAGAGTATAACAAGTAAGAGGAAGCATCAATCAAGAAACTAAAAGTAAGCTACTGAATATATATTTCAAATAGAAAGTATGTAGTCTCGTTACAATGTCGCCAAGCCATAAAGCAAAATGAAATGAAAAGGAAAACAAATAAAAGTGTCCTACGCCATCAAAGCGGGGTGATCCAATAAGAGGGCTTACTCCCCCAACTCGGTAGGCAGTTTGTCTAGAGGAGCCTCTTCAAACACTTAAGGACCCTGATCTGGAGGGGCTACTTCAGAAGACCCTTCCACGGTAGGAGAAATCTGAGGGACAATAAGGGTGGCTCGGGAGTCAGCAGGAGGCCTCACCCCACCTTAGGGCACCTCTTGACCGTCGGTTCCAGCCCCCTTCAACGCTTCATGGGGCTCAGCCTCCTCAGAAGGTCTGTCAGCTGAAGATGTGTCCTCGGCGGTCTTGGTCTGACTTTCACTTGCCGCGGGTAATGCAGACTCCTCCTCGAAAGTAATGGAGGTAACCTCGCGAATTGCGGGAGGATAATATATTCTCTCTGCCCTCCTAAGGTCAGATGAGGCATCAATTCCCACTTGGTTGTGGGTTTCATTCCAAGTCTGGGAACAAAAGCGCCTGCATACTTCAGGGATCTGAGCCTTGAAGTTAGCTTCAATCTTAGCGACCCCCTCAGCAAAGGCTTCCTCCTCCGCCTGTTCTAAGGAACTCTCAGCGTGTATTTTTGCAAATACAGCCTCTTCTTTGGCCCTCACGGCCTCGTCCTTAGCAAACTCGACAATACCCTTTGCCTCAACTGCCTTGGCTAACTTTTTCTTCAGATCGGCGACGTCTTCTTTGGCAGCTCGTAGCTGGCCCTCAGCATCCTGCAAGCACTTTGTTTGATCCTCGGTTTGCTTTGTAGTCGCCGCTAGGTCAGAGGCCGCTCTATCTCTATCCTTTGTCATCTCCTCTAGACTTCCGATTTTGCCTCAGATATCTTAAGGGTACTTACAGCCTTTAAGAACTTGTCGCGCTCTTGTGCCAGAGCGTTACTTTGGCCGTCGACCTCCTCATCCAACCTGAAAACAGTCTAGATGGCCTGCCAACCGAAATAAATGCGCTGTAAAGGAGAGGGGTGATGCTAGGCAATAAAGTTCAAACAGAATAAACAATTATCAGAGGTCTTACCATGCCCAGGTATCTCTTGAGGTTGTAGGCAACTTCTGGCCCATTCATGCTCCCCAGTTCAGCCATGTCGACGGGGATAAGGAAGGATCTCTCCAGTGCATCGGCTACGCGAGCCCCTTCACTTCCTCGGGATTCCCGGATCGTAGCGCCATCCATTAAAGGTTTTCCATGGAGCATGGCAGCAGGCAGCCAGGCCTAGGGTTCGGATTGTTAAGCAATCTCTTTTCCTTTGTGCTGGCTACCAATTCTCAGTTGTTTAGGAGGTCGGCGTGCTTCATCTTCCCATGGAGAAGAATGAGATCTACCCCCATCCACGAGATCCTTACCGTTAGAGGATCTCTTCCTTTTCGGGTCAGAGGATTTAGGTTGAGAGTCTGAAATTAGAGGGACGGAGGACGACCTAGTCTATGCAGGTGAAGACTTAAGTCCTGGGAGAGGAGGCTTGGGCTGCGACTCCTTTGGTACACTTTTCTCAGACTTGCCCTCAAGCAGATCAAGAAGACTGGTTTGAGGCTGTCTCTTAAGACCTATCTCTGTTTGGGTACCAAACCTCGGGGGCTGAAGATCGGCTTCGGACAAGTGAGGGTTCCCTAGATCACCGGGAGGATCCTCGGGTTGTTCAACTCGGTCAAATACACTGAATTCGTCCTCAGACGAACTTAGTTCAACCACTTCGTCGCCTTTCTCCGAGCTCACTTCCTCGGTCTCTACTGCTTTACGGGACGAGGAAGAACCTGCCAACGGAATGCCTTTCGAAATAGGGGATCCTTTGGGAAATGCAAAACCGTCCTCTACCACAATGATTTGCCTGAGCCGAGGATCACGAGCCCTGATAACATTCTTTGGGACGGGGAACAACTTCTGGGCTGGATCGCATTCGAGGACCTTGTAGGCGGCCCTAACTTGGTTGTCAGCTTCGTTCAGAAAAAGTTCCGCCCTAAGAACGGTTTCCAAGTCCTCTTTGTTGACCAGGTGAAAATGACGCGCGAAGGCGTGCGGATCTGCAGAAGAAGAAACAAAACTCCTATGATCAATCAACCAAAGCAGATATACAACAAAGAAAAAATACAAGAATCTAGACCGCCTCCTACTTTGGGTGCCCTACCTGGCTCTCCCTCTACTGTCGGGCAGTGGAGACTATCGTGTCATTCCACTGACACAATGAGGAAATCTTGAGTCAAACCCTTACTAGAATCAGGGAGGCACTGGATGAGACGAACCCTATCGTCCCTCGTCTTCATGTAATATGACTTACCCTTCAAGTGCTGAAGATTGTAGCACCAATTCACATCATGGTGGGTTAACCTCAACCCCATCTTCTCATTCAAGGCGTCTACGCACCCTAATATCCTAAATACATTAACGGCACATTGGGTAGGGGCCAGCCGAAAATGCCGGAGGTAATCTCTCATCACTGGCCTCATAGGGATTCTCATGCCTCCCTCTACAAAAGCTATTATGAGAATCACAACTTTGCCCTTGTTCCTTTTAGCGTACCACTCCCCCTCCTCACAATACCTCAAGCCCACATTACGGGGTATCCCATAATCGGCAACAAATTTCTCCATCATCTCTTCAGATTCAACTAACTTCTTAAATTTCCCCATTCCTAGTAACGACTAGAGGACTCGAAAAAGGGAAAGAGAAAGAAGAATCAAAGAAAATTTTGTGCTACAAAGGGAAAAAGACTTACAGAAATGGGGAGATTCTCCTCGTACAGGCTTTCTACACTGAAAAAGGGCACTGGACAGTGTGGAAATTGAACCAGATTCGGAGTATGTGCATCGAAGTCAGTAAATGCACAAATAAGAATGCCAAACGGATCAAACGAGTATTTATACCCCCAATTTAAGTTAACCAAGCGTAACTTCCCGCCCACAAAAGCAGGAAATCCCTGCCGAGTGATTATCATCACACCATTGGGAGTAGGAAATGTGAAGCCGCTAGAATTTAATGCGAGCGCACATTAAGTCTCGAAATGCCAAAAACGTACATCGGGCAGGCGAAAAAACTCTAATGCTGACGTGGACTGAGATTGGGTGAATCCTGTAGAGGGTCCAAGGATATCAAAACCCTCCTCCTCGTCCGAAGGCACGGGCAGCAGGATTTTGAGGGGCTATTATGGGGCCTGTGGGCCTGGTAACCTCGGCCCACTTTACATCTGGCCTAGGGCCCATGCCGAGGAAGGAGTATTATACGAAGACGACGTATGAAGGCCCAAGCTCTTAGAATCCCCGCCGAGGATACCCTTGTCCTCGGCATACCATGATTAACCCCAAGTGGTGGAGGGGGACGAGCCCAGGACAGGTTGTCATCTCCACAATAAATGCGCTCACCTAATCCCCTGGCCACATTAATGAAGATGTGACTCCTGGACTAGATAATTTTGGTCACTGTAAATCACTTGAGTACTGATAGTACAGTGGATGGGACGAACAGTCAGAAGGAAAACGCATGAATGATCAACAGATGGAAGAAGGAAAAGAAAGGAAGGGGACTATATAAGAAGAACAAAACATAAAAGGAAAGGGGGGGGGTGGAAAAAGGGAGAAGAAGGAAGCTCCTCGGATGAGTGCCGAGGAGCGACCTTAAGAAGCAGCCCGAATACCTCAATCTCCAATGGTGGGAATTTTTGTTTTTAGAGTTGCCTGCCTGTTAGAGACTAATTTTTCATCACACTCTCTAAAAGTTTATTGTTTGGGCTTGTTGGGCTAGAAACCCATCCTTTTTTCTGGGTCCAATCCAAATTGAGTCCATACATTAATATTTTAATTTTTTTAATCATGTTTAAAATATATTATATATTTAAAAACTCAGTTAGAATCTTACTAAATAATTTTTTTAAATGAAAAAAATAATAATTTGTCATATATAAATACAATCATAATACATATTTATTAATCATTATTATAATTATATATTTTATATTTTCCCAATTAAATCTTATTAAAACCATTGGTTAGAAAATGTGTACAACAAACTTGAACCCATCCCCTAGTTTATTTACAAGTTACAACCAGGAAAAAGAAAAAGAAAAAAGAGGAAGAACAAGCCTTGAAGTTTCTCACTTGGTCAGCTTGAATGAACTCACAATCCTTGTCCACTCAACAAAATGGACAAACTTTGCTGTCAGGCCCAACGAACTTTGGGACCAACCTATCAACAAAGCTCAAAGTTAGACCTAAACTCATTAATCCAAACGAAAATGATTCTGCTGCTCTGCTCTTCAACTTTGCTAAATTAAGCTCTCTCTCTCTCTCATCATTGAAGGCAATAATTATTTTCTTGAGAATCGAAAGAAATAATTAAAAAACGTATTGTAGTATAAAATAAAATAAAATAAATAAACTCCCTAAAAACCTAGATCCTCCTACCAAAAAAAAAAAACGAAAGCCAAATATATTTTTATTTTTATTTTATTTTATTTTTACAATTTAACCCTAAAGTGAGGTCTCATCTTCAACATGCGATTTTATGTTGCATGCAGCATGCGTGACGTGATAGTGACACCCTCTTACCATGATTTTAATTTTTAATTGTCGTTTTAACTATGTAAAATCTTGACCTCACAATAGTGACAATAAAGTGAATAATAAACTATAAAGGAACCTTTTCAACTTTTTCAAGTCTTCAGTGACTATAATTTAATGATTTGGCAAGTAATTTATATATTTTTTTGCCTAGCTTTTGTCCCATAAAAAGTATGTTCACAATGTGTTCGTGAGTGGGGGTGGAATCTGTTGATTGAGGTCCTCGAAGAGTCGAAGTAGAGCAAAGACATGGAAGATAGATACATTTAAACAGTGGAAAGGGACTCAAAAGATTTGCATGGATTTCCTATCCAATCACTTCTCAAGTTCGACATGGGAAGCAACTACTATTTTGGGAGTTGCCAGATTACTGACTAATTAATGATTTTGTTAAAGTGTAATTTTTTTTATTAGTAAGTTGCCTACAATAGACTTACTATTAGTAACTATTTATGACACAATTTTCACTAACTATTGCTGATGTTGTAGTGTCATGAGTTGGTCTAAAAGTATTGTTGCTAAAAGCCTCAAGGCTCAAACGCGACAACTTGCTGTCTTATAGAATTACGAAAATAGAAATTAAAATTTTTTGTGTCTCTGGCATTGCTTTTAGTTAAATCAATAGCTATGCCTATAATGGACTTTAGATGTGCTCTCCCAGACTTAAAAACAAAATAAAAGTACATCAAATTATTCTTTTGACTCTTTATGTTTTGAGGTGCTTTCATTATGGTCTCTTGTGTATAAAAATTTTCACTTTCATCCATCAAGTATGGTATTGTTTTCAATTTTGTCCTCATGTCAATCTTCATTAGTGACATTAGTGAAACCGGTATTTTCATATTTAATTTCCATTTGAATCTTTATTGCCATTGCAGTCGACCACACATTCCCTCTTAAAAAAAATGAACTTATCAATCTTCGTCAGCCCGCCAAAATCACTTATGAAATCAACCAAATACCTACTCCAAACACATTCCATAATACCATTCTCAAACGCCCATAAAATTATCAATACTATAAAAAAGCAAGCAAACAAACATATTTTAAGGGAAAAAATAAGCTCATTCTTCACCATGCAAGACTACAAAGTGAAAGTGTTCAAAAATGATAGTGGCAACCAACCAACCAACCACTTGCGAATTTCAATCGCCGCTCATATCATTGTCCAAAATTTAGAGTCACCACTTATTATATATTTGAGATTGTGCCAGCAACAAGTTGTCATCACAAATTGGTAGCATTCGAAGGTATGCTTGGATTTCAATGAAGGTAAGTTTTATATACAATGTAAAGTATTTTGATATAGAAAAAGAAAATAAGTTAAAAAAAAAAAGGAGAAAAGGATAAATAATTTACAATTAAACTAAATTGACATGGATTAAACAATCTTCAAAATGACATAGTTTTATAAATTGAAATAATTTCGTAATAATTTTGGATTTGAATGGTAGTATTTAATGACCAGAAGAATATACAAGATGAATACTTTGAAAAAAAAAAAAACCTCAATGGCTCAAACATAAGTAACCAACATACGAAAAAAAAAAAAAAAAAAAGCCCCTAATTTCAATGGTTCCTTATTTTTTTATATAGAAAAAAAAAAAAAAGAAAGAAAAAAAAAGTCAATAATTGGACCACTATCAACTTACGAAATTTCAAAACGTAGCATTGATGTCCTATATTTCTGGGGACATTTTTGTTTACCATTTTTTTCTCGTGAATTTTAATTTTTCTGAAAATAGATACTCCTAATAAATTTCATAAAGTTTCGCTCAGTGTCGTGATTCGTAGTAAACTCCTCGCCCTCTCTCTTTCTTTCTTTCTTCTCTGCTTACATTTGGCGCAGCCATTCAAACACACAAAACAGAGAGAGAACCCGAAACCGTGGACCCAAAATGGCCCGAAGATCCGTACCCGTTCTAAAACAACTCCTCTCGAACTCACCGATCCTCAACCAGACCCGATCCGTGACCTACATGCCCCGACCCGGCGACGGAGCTCCGCGCGCCGTGACGTTGATCCCGGGCGACGGGATCGGACCTCTGGTGACCGGGGCGGTGGAGCAGGTGATGGAGGCGATGCACGCGCCGATCTACTTCGAGCGCTACGACGTGCACGGCGACATGAAGAGAGTCCCCGAGGAAGTCATGGACTCGATCAGGAAGAACAAGGTGTGCTTGAAAGGAGGACTGGCTACTCCGATGGGCGGTGGAGTCAACTCGCTGAACATGCAGCTGAGAAAGGAGCTCGATCTCTACGCTTCGCTCGTCAATTGCTTCAACCTACCTGGACTCCCCACGCGCCACGAGAACGTCGATATCGTTGTTATCAGGGAAAACACTGAGGGCGAGTACTCAGGGCTTGAACACGAGGTCGTTCCTGGCGTTGTTGAAAGCCTTAAGGTATTTTCGTTTAGTGCTTTTTAGCTCTCTAGGTTTTGAATTGTTTGACTTTGATTCATAATGGTTCTTGTTGGTTTAATTTTGACTGTGTTGAGCTTAGTTGAGAGTTATTGCTTTTCAAGTATAGGTTTCTATGATAGAAACTCTGTGTCACTTTCAGATTGTTACGGTTTTGTAGAGGAGTGTACATCTTATTTTTATTGATTTGATTTTTTATGAATGAGATTGATTTTATTTATTTACTATTACTATTTATGAATGTGATAAAAATAAATAAATAAAAAATTAAGCCCACCTAATAGTTTGATTTTGAAATTTTGACTTTTTTAACTATAGGACAATAAGCCTTGTGACACAAAACTTCCAATTAGTATAAGAACAAAACATGTTTTCACTATTCTTGTCATGACATAGCCTAACTATGATTGGTGCATAATAAAAGTGGTGTCGGTCGTAAATCCAGATAAAAGTAATGTTGTTCTAATAACAATAGTCTACAATAATAGTTGTGAAAAATGTTAGTGTCCCAACTCCTGAGAAAATTGTTGTTAGCGGGGTGTGCCCGTGTGAAAAGATGTTGCACTGATTGCAACTTGTCACCTCAAGAAGTTGTGAAAAAAATTGTCCCTGCCTTCCTGACATTGCTCTATTTTTAAATAGTTGGGAGTTATGTTTGTGCCTCATGCTAATTTTTTTGCTAGGTGATAACAAAGTTCTGTTCGGAGAGAATTGCACAATACGCGTTTGAGTATGCTTACTTAAACAATAGAAAGAAAGTGACTGCTGTGCACAAAGCAAACATTATGAAGCTTGCTGATGGTCTATTCTTAGAATCTTGTCGAGAGGTTGCCACAAAATATCCCGGGATCCAGTACAATGAGATTATTGTGGACAACTGCTGCATGCAACTTGTTGCAAAGCCTGAACAATTCGATGTCATGGTATGTGAAACTACTACATTCACATAATACTAGATGGGGCTTGCTTGGATACCCTCTTCATATTTTTATAAATATTTATAGAATAGTGTGCAATACGTCTATGCTTGTTTGCTGTATATGTCTATTGGCATTCGTTAATTGTAAACCTGCTGTAAGAAGCCCATGTCCTTGGCTAAATCTTATTGGTGTCAAATTTCTTGTTTATTGTATATGTTTAATTGGTGATATGTGATCAAGGTAATTATGCTAGAGAAATTAACTGAAAATTAAATCTGGTGGAAAAGATAGGGATGTACTGTTATGTGTAGGGATATGCTGGTGTGATGTATCACTTTTCTACTCAGGTCTTCTGGTTCCCTCTAAAACAGAGCATCTTTTGAGCCATCAAGGAAGCCATAAGATTGTGAGTTGTGAAGTCGTTTTGGGGGGTTAGATCATGAAATCTATTAATGTTTTCGAAAGACCTAGTGTGTTACATGGTGGTTATAGAAGGGGATAAGAACTCTAGGTGTTTTTTAAATTGTTGTCAAATGAGAAGAATTAATGCAGCAGGAGTGTAAGTACTGAATTGATTATGGTTTTCTTCTGCTCTGCAAATGTTGTCTGATTATCTTGACACTTTTTTTGTTGGTTTAAATTTTGCAGGTGACACCCAATCTTTATGGTAATCTAGTAGCAAATACAGCAGCTGGTATTGCTGGTGGCACAGGAGTCATGCCAGGAGGTAAGTCTGTGCGTATTTAAAAAATTCCAGAGCACATATTCTTATATGTTGCCTTCTGCCTTTCAATCGTAATGGTGAATTTGTTCAATTAAATTGGGGGTAAGGCTGCCTACAAACCACATCAAGTTAATTTTTTTTCTTGTGTGTGTGTGTGTGTGTGTGAGAGAGAGAGAGAGAGAGAGAGAGAGAGAGCTTATCTCCATCAAATTAAGATTGGAGAGGAGAGCAGTAACAGTCAATTCATAAGTTTCTGGTGCATAGTTGGCTCCATCAATAGGTTCATTCATTATATAAAAATGTAATGGGCCAGTGCCTGAACACTGTAGGCAGTAACTGCTTTTCGTTATATAAAAATGTAACGTGCCAGTGCCTGAACATTGTAGGCAGTAACTGCTTTCAAAGGTGTAGATTATGTATAGACAGTGTTTTCTTAATACATGTATAGGCTGTATAGCCCTTGGCATTTGTTTTAGAAAATTATACATGGAAATTATCATTTACTCACGAGACAAAGAAAAAGAAACAAACAGAAAAAAATGATGATATTGGAGTTTCTCTCCTCCCTCCCTCCCTCCCTTTCTCTAAACCGAAGGTTTATTTTGAAAAATATTGGTCCTTCAGCAATTGCTCAAAAACATATGATAGCGCTTACCAAACTGTACTTGGAAGCTCTTCCAGCTCAACTTGTATTTGGAAAAAACCAAAACCCTAGTTTGACTTTTAGAGCCACCTACACTGTAAAATTTTCTAAAGCTTGTTTAGTAGACAGCAAGTGGAGCAAATGAACCCTCTTAAAGATAAGGGCAAATACTATTCAAGTTCGTTAGTCAAGTAAAACATGAGCATATTTATGCAATATGTACTTATTTCTTGTAGGCCTACTAAAATGTAAAGGAAAAAAAAAGATTCTGGCTGATTATCTTCTTTTTTAAACTCTAGTTATGTCAAATTCTTTGTTCGTTTGTTTGTGCATTAAAAGAGATGAATTTTGTCATCCTGTTCTTTTCGGAGTTCTTTTAATTGGTAAGTTAATAAACACACCAAATGGATTTTGAGGTAATGACCTCACCCTCTATCCCATTATTGTTGGAGGAGAAAGTGCTATTTATATCAGCATGGTTATAAGAGTGAAATCCTATACCAAGAAGCATTGGACCAATCAATCCACACATGCAGAAAAACAAATATTACATCACGTGTTCCAATATTATTTTGCTGCATGCCTACTTGTGATTGACCAATTATGGATACTGTTGCAGGCAATGTTGGGGCTGATCATGCTATTTTTGAGCAAGGCGCTTCAGCAGGAAACGTGGGCAATGACAAACTAGTGGAGCAAAAGAAAGCAAACCCAGTGGCCCTGCTTCTTTCGTCTGCCATGATGCTGAGACATCTCCAGTTTCCTTCATTTGCTGATCGATTAGAAAATGCTGTAGAACAAGTAATTAAAGAGGGCAAGTACCGAACAAGAGACCTTGGTGGACAGAGCACTACCCAGGAGGTTGTTGATGCAGTCCTAGCTGCCTTGGACTGATTGAGAACATGCTCGTGTCCACCTCTGCCTTGGACTGACTGAGATTATACTTGTTACCACCGCTGCTAAACAGTTTTGCGATTTAGCAGGGAATTCTTACCTGCGTGTAATCTTTATTTCTCATCTTCATAAATATTTTAGATTCATTTTTCTCTTAACCACTATTAAAATGATTTTTTTGGTCTAAATAATAGCAATTTTAACATGAAAAATGGCGTTTTTTGGAGGGGAAAATAATCAGAATGTGATCATATACTTCAATTCTCTGATGTGATGAACTCGGGTGTATTCTAATTTTTATATATCAGGGCCAAGTATGGTATCTGGGAAAAGTTGACCGGAGAAATGGTTCTATTAAATTTGCTAATCTTATTCATGACACACATCTGCTAAATTTATTGTTTACAAGTTCTCTAGTTCTTGAAATAAATGAAAGTGCAAGATAAGATATGACTGTATGAATCACTATATAGAGAATGTTAAAAGCTGCTGTGTGTTCTAATTGTATTTAACAAATTCTTTCCAGTCCAGTTTTATAAGAAGGGGATGCCTGAGAATGTAGTGACGTCTTTGTTTGATTTATTGAGAATCTGATAATATTCTCAAGTACAGGAGATGTTTATTTTTAGTTTATTCTTGAAAATCTCGAATGAATTAGTTATTTCTCTATAATTATTGGTGTGCAGTCGGAGTGAGGGCTGTCTGATGCGGGAATTATTATCATTTTATCAAAAATGAAACTTCAACAGAAGAATGTAGATACAGATACTTTTGTTTTGATGGAAATGGATAGTTTTCCAATAATGAGGTTTCCTCATCTGGATGCTACTGTGCTATTCAAAGGGACAGCTTTCTTTGCATTCAACTTTGAATGGGTGACAGCAAGTGCTTTGTAGCTCAACTGGCACCTTTTGGTCCAAGGTTCAAATCCTAATAATTGGAGCATCTTCAAGTGGAAGTGGCCTTATGACAATCTAAAAAAAGAAGAGCCTCCTTGCCTGATTTGTAGGTTTTCTGATCCCTAAAACAGAGCCTTAGGGCTCATTTGACATGCAAGATAGGATTGGTTAGATTGAATAGAATATAATTGGACTCATAATTGATTGGATTGCGCATAAACAAGGGACATGAAGGCATAGTTTCCAGTTGAAAAATCAAAGTTTGAGGACATACCATGAAATTGGAATGATGCAGAAGTTCAGCCTAGGCTAGGGAGGAATATCCAAACGATCGATTGTTTTAATAAGTATTCTGACTTAAAATCAAGCCATTGAGTGCAAGATAAACAAAGATGATTGTTATAAATCACGAATACATGCAAAGATCTACTCTGGTACTTTTCACATTACATTACAATGCCACAGGCGCTGCCTTCTCTGCAGAAGCCACTACAAAGAAAGCAAAATGGTTCTAATTATATAAACAACCAACTTGATTCCAAAGGAAAGAACATCAATTACCCATTAATGATATCAACCCAAAATGCCATCATAAACTAACTTTGTACCGGAGGCAACAACGAGATAGACAGAAAGACTAACTATTCTATGGCATAAACCTTAACTGCAATTCTAGGCTCAAAGTACATATTGCTATCCTTTGACTTTGAGTAGGCTCAATTCCTTGAGGCATAAAATAATCATTTTTCCAATCAAAGAGAACACACGAGAATCCATAGCTAACCCCAAAATTTTGGCACTAAAAGGCTTTGTGGTGGTTGTTGTTGAGAATACACGACGAATAATTGATGCATTTATCAATACAAAGTTAAAGGCTAATTGCAGTCATTTAAAATTAATTCGACAATGCTTCATATTGGGGCTCCCTGGAAGACTCTTTTCACCATAATTTGAATACCTCATGGCTTTCAGCAAGCCACCACCCATAATTGAAGTTGGTGGTTTTTGTTTATTCTCTGCCTGAAGGTCTGCATAGGTTTTCCTCCGCCGCTCATTGTGACCAGCCAACTTTTCCCGACAACTCTTTTTGTTATCATCGAATTGTGAAATTTCATGAAACCTGGACCACATTCAAACCCCAATCATATACTTAACTGTAGGGGGAAAAAAGAAAAGCAAAAAGCAACAATAACAAAGCCTTAATCCCAAATTTTCGGGGTCAGCTCTTGATCCTCATAAATTAGTTAGGATTTGCCACATGAATTCGTTTATTCCATTCTATTCTGATCTTAAGTCATGTTCTCTATTAAGGGAAAATCAAAAGGCAAATGCTTCTATTATTCTGACACATGAAGGAATGATTGAACTTATGATCCAGCTTCTTGAAGTGATTTGAATTTCACAAAAACGCTGTGACATGGATAATAGAAATACTAAGGTAATTAACCAAGGAAACAAACTGAAAAACAAATATTAACACTACTACTGGAATCTACATGACAACCAGTTACATTAACATCAGCTTATAATACTATTATTTCTATTTGTTGAACACAACCAACCTATTCGCACCCTCAGCCAAGATTAAAAGAAAAAAGAAGCAGTAGTACAGATTCTTGAGTTGCAGATCAAGCTGTAATAAATGATCTTGAAACATATAAGATGCCTTTTGGTACTTCCTTTTTTTTGTCACAGAAATTGTAAGTATGATACAAATTCTTCAAATGGTTCTTGTTAAGATAAAAGGTTACACAACTTTGATGCTCATTGTTCAAATGAAGGACTCAGGCTGTTGCGCTGCAACTGCTGACAACTTTTATTAAAATAAAAATTACTTGTTATCTGAAAGTAACATTTTTATTTTTTATTTTTAATGGTTTCAGAAGAAAATCCGTTGTTATCTTCATTCTAAAGGCTCACAGAAATTTGCTTCATAACCGGAGCAAGGTTTCAGTTCAAGCATGAATTAGAGTAATAGTTATGGTGAAATCCCAAAACTTGTTCCAAATAATCAGGTCTGGTAATTTTACACTATCTATAACACAAGGTAAATAGCTCAGCAAAAGACACCAACAATTCATAACTTAAACTAAAAACTCAAACCCCACGACTAAAATTGCAAGCTTTGTGATTAACTACCAAGCAGATCAATTAACTTTTTATTAAATCATCAGACCGAGCTATCACATTGTCATCCTTTTAATGCCTCAATGTAACTAAAAAATCACAAACCAGAAAAGGTCAATAAAACTAAATAATCAAACACATAACATTAAAAAAAAAAAAAAAAAGGAGCACCCAATTCACTACAATTAGCAATTCGACAAAAAAGAAGGAAAAATAACATATACCATTTGACATTTGCATTACAAAAACACATTAACCATGCTCTTCTTAATTTCTAAGTGCAAACTTTGAAATAAATTCAATATAATAATATAACAATATACACTTACTTGCTACACTGTTGGCAAAACCTCTGGCGAATACCAGTGACTAAAACGACAGCAGCCTTGGCGTGACGCTCACAAACCTTGTGACGCTTGTGGTACGTCTTGGCCATTTTCAAGTCCACACCACACTCATCAGCTTGGCAACGTAACGAGCCAATGCTATCACTACCACCAATAATATTACCATAACAAGTGCTAGTACTAGTGCTGCTACTACTACTACTACTATCACTACTATAACTCATTAAGGGTACCAATGAGCTCATTCTCTGCCCAGCTGAGACTACCCTTATCATCACTTTCTTCCTAGTATACTCTACTTCTTCTTCACCATCTTCATAAGGGTCAGAACATTCTTGTTCTTGTTCTTGTTTCTTGAACGGTCTTTTGGCCATTGAGAGGTTACGAAGTGCCACAGGAAGAGAGTGTTTTGGGGTCTTTAAGGAGAAAGAAATTTCTGGGAAAGTTGGGAACTTTGTGGATGAGAACAAAGAGAAGAGACAAAGGAAACCACAGACAGAAGAGAGAGAGAGGAGAGGAATGATGTTAAAACAGTACGGAGCTTGAGATCGAGGCCCACTCCACCGGACTCTTTTCAAGGACAGTGTCAGCAGAAAGTAGGGGTTTTAAGTATCAACTTTATCACCAATAAAATAAAGAAAACGAAAATACATAAATTTAATAATTATTATTTAAATTGATATTGTTTTGAAATTATTTGGGGATTTAATTTTTCTTTTTAAAATTATGTTTTGAAAATAATATTTTTAATTGTTGAAATTGCATTTCTAAAACACAATTTCAAAGAAAATTCTATATTCCCTGTCAACTTCAAAATAGCACCAAATTAAATAATTAATATTAAAAAGAGACTATTTTATAAATTTTGCTTAAACCACCACCATCATCCCAAAAAAAAAAAAAAACTTTGATTTCTTGTTGTTCTCCCAAAACCCTATCACCATTCAAGTTGGAAAACTAATAATTCACTTTCTGCCATCCCCCATTCCTATTGCTTTGACTTCAAAAAAAGAAAAAAAAATGACTTTGTTTCTTTGAAAACAAATATTAAAAAATCACATTTTCTTGTGTTTAGCATTGCAGAAAATAACAAAATACTACAAATATTAAATAAATTACACAAATAAACTTCACACCATAAAAAAACTCTCTCCTATGATAAAGGATGAAAAGTTACCAAAAAAAAAAAATTCAAAAGAGTTAGTCTAGTGATTTTGAGACCTCGTGCGATTCATGAGGTCCTTTTTTTGTTGATAAGTTGCAATATTTCATAGATGAAACTAGATAATTAAAGAAAGGTAATCCACCTTACATGCCATCTGTAAGGTAGATGATAGTTTGCTATTATTGAAACATAAAGCTTGTAAAGAAACTAAAGCCAACTTAGGATGTGCAAAGTTGTTACAAATTCTTTTGACCAAAAAAAAAAAAAAAAAAAACAACTAATAAAAGACTCAGCAAGACTAACAATGTTACTTATTAAAGTCTAGATAGACCAATCCACTACAAACGGGTTAGGAGTAAAGGAATTGAAACATCTTGGAATCATCTAATGTGATTCATGAGGTCTTTATTCAACTTTGATAGCTAACATTTTGGAAGCATCTAATGTGGTTCATGAGGTCTTTATTCAACTTTAATAGCAAATATCTTGGAATCATCCTAACGGATATAGTTTAGGAGTGTAACAAATTAAACGGTGCAATTTCAAAATAACAAATTAAACATTTAACCCATATTAAATCCTCAATCGATATCAACAAATTAAATCTCAGTCCAAAGTGAAACAACATTTGCATTTGTGGTTTAATATGAACTAAGAATTTAATTTGCTATCATTCCAAACATCCTTGTTTAATTTGTTACTTCTAATAGTTTAATATATTACACTTTTTGAAGGTAAAAATAGAAATATGTTACAATTTTAAATTATAAAGAGTTTATTTCGTGTTGTATTATGTTCACATCTATATGAACAATTTTCAATCGTTAATACATTTGTAACCCTAGAATACATACAGAAATAAATTCAATTAAAGTTTTTTTTTTTTTGTGGAGAAAAACAATAAAAGTAATATTGAGGATGATTTCCAAATGAAAGTGGGGTTTCATGAATTCAATATATGTCATCTCAAATGTTGTAAAACAAATAAAATTGTAATATATATATATATATATATATAAATTCGTTTTTTTCAAAAGACGTTTTGATGAATCCCGAGGAAAAGATGTGACATCGGATACAGTACACTTGTCCGTGCCCCACAGCCGGCAGTGAATACTCCAAAATTTTGTACGGTCATAATGAATGGGCCTTGTTATTATGCTGTTGTGAGCTCTTTGCCAAACGGGTGGGCCTGCCTAACTTATATGTAACATTAATAAAACAAAACGGTATCTCTTCATGCTGTTCAGATTAGAATAGATTTATCGTTTACTATCTATGCTTTGCTTCCACTATTTGGGCCCCTTTTTTGTAACTGGATCAGGCCCATTTTCTCATCTCTCTCTCTCCACGTCTCCTCTTCAAAGTTGAGAGTGGATACTGGATATGGTAACATTGGTAAGGTACTTTGATTTATTCTCTTTTCAATAAAATCATTTATTTTAAGAAGAAAAAATTAACAAGTAATTAAGGTCCTCTCTAAACCTAATGGACATTAATTTAATAAAACTAAACTGATTGATTGAACAGTCCAGCTAAGAAATAGGGATCTCATCAAATGACAAGTGTTTTTAAGTCCAAAATCTAACATCATGCTTGCAACAAATGGAACCAACTACTCACAAGTGACTAGACTTTCCATCGGGGCCCTCTCTTTCCCACCATTTTGTTCTTCTTTGGGATTCTTATAATCTTGTCATTTGTCAATGTGATAAGTTAAGATGTCACTGTGAAATGATTTTGTTGGATTGCAATTCGTGAGGTTTGGCTTACCTAAGAAATCCTTGTTCGTTGCGGTTGATCAATGTTATGACCATGGGTTGCGTGGCTTGCATGGATTGGATGCACAAAAGGCAATCAACGTGGGAGTTTTTTTTTTTTTTGGATAATTCAATAGTTGAGATATAAAAGATTTGAATAATGAATTTCTATGTACAAAACACCAAAAAATATCAAGCAGTTCTGATGACTTAAATATCTTTTCATTCATTGGAATTTATATTCTCTTCCTTATAGGGGTTGTCATTTGAGAATAAAGTACATTATTTCTATAAGATATGGTGCTTAACCTGGTTTGAAGGAGCAAAAGTTATTAATAATAGTATTTATTAGAAAAAATAACACCTTAAAGAGTTTCCAATTGAATACTTAATTTTAAATATTATATATAAACGACTACTTGAACCAAAAGACTTAAATTTAAATATTTAAGTCTAAATATGTTATATTAACCATTCACTTTTGTTCATTACTATTTCCACGGCTTTCCTTAACTAACCAAAGTCATACGTAATATCTCAACCATAATAAGACGTGAGAGTTCTATAGTGATAAAATCGTTGTATGTATCACTAGGAGGGAAGATTGGCTTTTTCTCAAATTAAAGCCCCTGTTGCATTCTCACTTTTGAGTGCGTGTTGGTCTTTCAGCCGCGAGTTTGTGGTCGAGGCCTACAGAGTGACTGTAACAATCAATCATCTTTTAAAAAATACTTGGAGTAGGTCCGATGCCATTTCCATTTTCCACTTATACGAAGAAGACAAAACTTAAGAGATAGTACTAATGGACTTTTGAATTACACCGTTTTAGGCCTTCTCTTCTTATCCGGTGGCCATAGCAATCAATTAATACAGAGCACATAGGTCATAGCTGTACTTTACCACACAGATCCTCAATCAGTTGGAGTAAGTACACCCTATTATGGGTGTATACTTCCTCCCTTTCACAAGTTGGTAGGTTTTCTTATCCGGTGGTCCTAGCAATCAATTAATACAAAGCACATAGGCCCTGTGGCGAAGCCAAGATTTTAGTTTAGGGAAAAGGTTATGATTGAAAACAAAATTAATCTAAAAAAATAAGTTTATATTAATAAAAATAAATAAATAACTATATAATAAATAAATAAAGATAATCAATTCATGTTAAATAAAAATTAATTGAAGAGATTAATCAATGTATTTATCTACAATTCAAGAAATTAATCAATGTACTCAAAATAAACTGTGAGATTAACTCAATATAAAACTCAATATAAAAGTGTCAAAACTATAACAATATATTTAAAATGTTTGTATAATGACTCATTGGGACATCTGCTATGGACCTGCTGCTTTAAGCTGAAGTGGTGAGCAATTTTAAACTTGGTTTAGTAGAAGATTATTTTAATTAAAAAATGACTTAATTAAGAAATGAAGTGATATGAGAAAAAAACGTTTTGACTGGCTTAAAAAACAATCTGTTTCTGGACTAAGAAACAGAGCATAGCTCCTAACATGAAAGGCAATTTACCCCTCTCTTTAAAACAGTAGGTAGATGATAAATTAATTGACCTTTTTAACATGTAGGTCAATTTAAAAGCCAAGTTACTAAACGAAAAAGGTTGATTGACTATTTTGTGAGTTTACCTTATCAAGTCCAATGATCAGGGGCGTAGTCATGAATTTTTATATGGGGGGGCCGATTCGAACCATGAAGATTGAAATCGACGACGATGAGTATCATCGTTGTATGGATAGTCTATATTTTTAGGTTAATATGGACTTTCTTTGAAATAAGCTTGTCGGATTTCATTTTGTTTGTTGATAGGGAATTCATATATTTGTTTACGTGATCCTAGATCACGATCTATCTCTTCAGATTGAATTCTTGAACATTTGGAGGGGTCAGGGTGTTCATCAGATATTGAAGTATCAACATTTGTTTCTACAGCCACAGGTATCCTAATTTCTGAATTGCTAACATATTTTTTTCTTAAAAAATGCATCAATTATTTTTCGTTTGCTCATAATTCTTTTAACTTTAAGAATATGACTCAAAAATTAACCTGAAAAGAAGTTTAAAAAATAAAATTTTAATTAGAAATTTTTACTTAGCTATATGGATGTTATTCATACTCAAGAAAAAATAAAATTTCCACTATAATTTAAACATACGACCAATTTTTAATATGACTTTAATTAATAATAAGCCCTCAAACAAAAAAAAAAAAAAAATTAAACACACAAGTATTGGTATATAACATAAACCAAACAATTTAACAATACCCACAGCCACATCCACAATCATATGATATCTAACTAATCAAAAATAGGCAATAAATCAAAACAATTTTACCTTAAAAACTTTGTCTTCACAAAATGCAAAGATGGGTCACCCGTGTGGTAATACCTACTGCCTCTGCCTGACTGCCTCCAACTTTAGATCTTTTCTTCAAGATTCATCACAAACAATCTCCCCATTCCTTTAATCATGTATTTCTCTAAAAATCTATGAAAATATAAAGAGCATGTGAATATTTAGGTGTAGATAGTTGAGAAAGTAAAAAATAAAAGACACTAAAAAGAGATAAATGTCTAATGCTTAAGAAAGAGAAGAAAACTCACCAGTCACCAAGTAGTCACCAAGTTCCAAAACTAAAGCTGATGAATAAAGAAAAAATTGGTCAGGATTTTTTTTTTCCTCGAATTATGAGTATAGAGGACTGGAGTTTTGGGGGTTGGTAGGTAGGCAAGGGTACCAGTGCAAATGAAAGTGTACCAAATAAGACAAAACAAAAGAATAAGAAGTAAAGAAAGGGATTCTATGGATCAGTGAGTGGATTTTTTGAGATGAAAAAGTGAAGTTTTGTTTTTAGTGTTTGGACTTGAGCAGACCAGCTTATTTTATTTGGAGTACATAAGGTGATAAGGCCTAAAACTAAAGCTGGGTTTAGGAGAATATTTGAGCTGGACTTGGGAGAATAATTGAGAATTGGGCATGGGGAGGGCCGGCTGGGAGGCCGGCTATCCAATATTGGGGGGCCCAATTTTTTTTTTCTACCTACTCTAATGAAAAAAATAAAAAAATAAAAATTGCAGGGGCCGGGGCCCCCCCAAGCCACTATATGGCTCCGCCCCTACTAATGATTGAAATAAATAGTTTAAATGCTTAACAATAAGAAACGTTAGGTACAACAAAACACAAGTTCATCTACAAATATAACTGGAAAGTAATTAATATAACCAACAGATATTTGGAAAATAACTAAAGGTATTTTTTGGGCGGGTCCCGGGGTGACTGCCCCCTCGACCCCCCGGCTCCACCCATGGTCATAGCTGTACTTTATCACATAGATTCTCAATCAATAAGAGGAAGTACACCAGCTTGTGGGTCCCACCAGCTGTGAAAGGAGAGAAACATATACCTGTAACAGGGTGTATTTTCTCCAATTAGTAGACAGCAACAATTTTAATAAGGCTTTTACTGTTGTGTTTATTTAAGACATATATTAGTAAATAATTTTAAGAAATTTTTTATAAGAAAATAAAAAAATGATAAACTTTTTCCTTAGCTTCTTCATAATTTTTTTTTTTAAAAAAAATAGATGATTAATATGTGTTCTAAAAATATACATTAATCAGACCCAAATATTCAATAATTGGACTTCTTATTCAGTGGTCCACTGGTCCTAACAAATAATTAATACAGAACATATAGCTGTACTTTATCCTTAGAGTGTCTCTATCGTAGTATCCTTATGAGCAGGGGCATCTTTAGGCATTTTGGGACTTCAGGGAAAAATTAAAATGAGATATTTTATATATTTAAATATTACTTAAATAATTTTTTTACTTAAAATATATTCTTTTTTTTTAGATGCAAAATAAATTATTAAATTTTTGCATTTAATTTCTTTTAACAATTTTTTAATAAATAATATGGTTAATCCACTTTATTTTTATTGTGACATTATTAATCATAGATATGATTTTATTTTTTTATTTTTGAATTTTTTTTGTTGCAAAATCAATTGTAACGGGTATTTTATCAATCTATTATATAACTATAAATTTATTTAGTAGTAATTAATTATATATTTATTATATTTTTCAATTTTCACATAACTTAATTTATTTTTCAAAAAATTAAAAGGACAAAGGATTTTGCTTGAACCCCAAAAAATATATTTTAATATGATGAAATGTGTGGTTTGTGGAGAAGGGTGTGAATTACGGGCGGACCTAAGATTTCAAGCTGAGGGGCCAAAGTATAAGAGGAAAAAAAAAATCCAAATAGGTGTCTATATAGTACTAAAAACTATCAATCAAGATCAATACACATAATCATTGTTTCTTATACATTAAGATGCAATCATTTACTAACAAAAACAAAAAAATACAAAATAATATTGTTTCTTAAGAGTATCAACTAATGCCAAAAAAAAAAAAAAAAAAAAAATCACAAACCAAAACTTACTTTTGCTATTATAATATAACATTTTAAATGTCTTGTACAATAGTATTTTTGGTATTTGGTGTTTTAAATACTAAATATTTACCATTTAGAATACCTAATGCTAGTACTCTAATATTGAGCTAACTAAGATTTTTTTTTTTTAAAAAAAATTTTGTTTTTGTTAAATTTTTGAGTTGTGTAGTTGTTAGTTGGGCTAAACTAATTAAAAGGGAAAGAGTCTAAGTTTTTGAAAGAATGAGGCATAACTCTAGAAATAAAAAAAATATAACCAGTAATTTTTTTTTTTTGGGTACCCATCTTCCATAGATAGGAAGACCCAAGGCAAACTAGACACATCACTCATCAGTATTAAGGAAACAAATAAAAACAATATAAACTCTACAGCAAACAAACTTGGGAAAATATCTTAAATGTCAAAAGGACCTAAAGGAAGCAATTAACTAACAAATCAATGCACGACTACTAAATAAAATACAGTTAAAGCAAATACAAAGAAAGATTAAAAAAAAAAAAAAAAAAAAACTTTCTTTCACCAATGTGTACTAAAAAAAAAGAGAGAGAGAGAGAGAGAGAGAGAGAGAGAGAGAGAGATTGATTGATTTCAGCTTCTAGGTCAAGACAAAATTAATCTTCCTTAAAAAAAAAAAATTGTAGTATGGTATAATTTATTACTCCTAGATTGGGACTTCTTTCCCCATTTTTTTTTTCTTTGTCATTTTTGTTTCCTAGTTTTTTCATTTTTGTCTCTAATAAGAGATTCAATTTATTCATTTTTACAAAAATAAATTTTTTTTGAATGAGAGATTTGGGGTTCAATTGCTTAAAATTTGGGACCTTTCTCATTTTGAGGGTCTTCAGAAGTCGCCTTACTTGCCTAAGGCAAGAGCTGCCCTGCTCATGAGAATTAATAAAAATCTATTAACTCATTTATTGTTAAAAATATGATGTGTATATCATTGTCTTCGTTGAATAACGGTACCAGCTGGGTCCAAAAGTCACTGGCTGTGAATGTGATATATAGGGTCCGTTTAGATAGCACTTATTGTTGCTGAAAGTTGCTAAAAACTGATTGTTGCTGAAAACACTGTAGCAAAATAATTTTTAAATGTGTAAATAGTGTTGTGAGACCCACTTTTAATATTAAATATTGCGTGAACAGTGCATAAACAGTGCGTAAACAGTGCACGCACAGTACATGCACAGTAAAATTTGTCCCCCCAAAGTCAAAAAAGCAAAAAAAAAAAAAAAAAAGAAAAAAAAAAAGGAGAAAACGTGAAACGAAAACGTGCCGCAACTTGCCTTGCAATCCAAACGCACGCATAGAATAGGTAACAAGGAAAGGTTGTTAACAAAAAAATAAAAAACAAGGAAAGGTTATCATATTTCATATAAATCAAGAGCCAATTTTTTTTTTTTTTGAGAAACCAGCCCACAAGTGAGGACCGAAATTTATTCATGAATGAAACTGAGATCATGGTTGTAAACATCCACAATGTCAGGAGGAACTTCCTCCATCCATACTAACAGAGGATTACAAAATGATCTCCGTGCTAAGCGGTGAGCAACACAATTACCCAAACGCTTAATGTGGTGAAAAGAAATGCTGCAGAAGGAGCGAGACAAAACATGGATGTCTTCTAATATGTGACCCAGGTCCGAGGCAAGGAGAGTTTGCTCCCTGATTGCGTTGATAATAATTTCAGAATCGCCTTCAATCATTACTCGCTCAAAACCAAGTTCTTTAGCAAATAGTAGGGCCCTACGTGCTGCTATCACTTCCACTGTCTCTACCGAAGTAGGCAGGGGAATCTCTTGTGAAAGGGTAGCCAAAACCAATCCAGCCGAGTCCCGAACAACCAAGCCAAGGCCAGCTGAAGATTGGGTCGAGAATAAAGCGCCGTCGAAGTTAACTTTCACCAAACCTGGTGGGGGAGGTTTCCAACGAACCGAGCGAGCTGTACGAGGAATCTATGAGTGGATGGGGCGTAAGTGATTGAACTCTTGCACCAACGCCCTGGCCTGGTCTGGGATTTTTTCAAGGCACAACCCGCCTTCCCCGAAAGCAGCTCTGTTTCTATACATCCAGAGCAAAGACATGGTATTGGCAAAAGTCTCAATGCAACTGGGGTCTTTGAATGCTAAGTGCATTAACTCCAAAAAGGATGTATTGGGCGAAGTAGCATCCTTGAGGATAGCGAACTGTGGGAGCCAGACCGAGTCAAGTTTTTTGCACGACCATAATGCATGGGTTATGGTCTCTGGTTCAAGAGAACAGTTGGGGCAGGTGCCATCAATGAGGAGCTTTCTACGCACTAGGTTCGCCTTTGAAGGGAGGGACTCGCAGCAAGCACGCCAGAGGAGAGTGCGAATGCAATTTGGGACATGGAGCTTCCAGATTTGCTTCAACACATCCCTGTTTCCAGAAAGGTCGGAGGCACCCGGCGTCTCAATATCATCAACCTCACGAAGCAGCTTGTATCCAGATTTGACTGAGTAAGTCCCACTGCTGGTTTTTGGCCAAAAACAACCAATCCGGAGAGTCTGCAAGACTCAAAGGGATAGCATTAACCATTTTTGCCTCAAAAGGGAGGAAGATAACATCAACTAGGCTCCGTTTCCCAGTGACCCAAGAAAAAAAACAACCCCACTAGCCTCCAAGTGAACTTGTCACTGAGAGGGACAAAGCACCTTCAAAGAAGGGACCACTATTCTACACCCACTGGAGAAGATGGAACCCACCTATCTCAAGCGAGAGAGAAACCAATGAAAAAACCATCAAGAGCCAATTTCTTGTTGTACCACTGAGGAAATGTCACATCATCCTATAATACAAACAAGTAATAAGGCTGGAGAAATTTTATTTTAAATATCAACTAATAACAGACTTATGGACATCACCTCCTTTTTTTTCCTTTTTTTTTTTTTTCATTGTTTTATAACAATGAATTTGTGAATAAACAGAGGGAGAAGACTGAATAATTTCATGAGAGAGAGAGAGAGAGAGAGAGAGCTTGGCTATCATCTATATATATCCCACTAAATAGTTAATAAGTTTTTTTTTTTTTTTAAAGAATAATTATAAGGAAGACATATAAGTAAATTGAGCGATTTTAATTATTTATCTATAACTCGCACTAGGACCACTACTAAATTGAGCAATTTTAAGGAGAAAGTAAGGTTGTAATCAAAACTAATCTTGACTTCTAAAAATTAAAAAAAAAAATTATCTTTTTTTTTTATAATATATTTTAACTTTCTATCTTTTGATTTAATCTTGCTAACTTTTTCCTCTCACTTAAAAAATATATCTGTCTTCCATCAAAACCAATCTAATCTGAGGCAAGGCAACCTACTCCTATCATTTTTTTTTTCAAATTTGAATCCAATGCAATAATCTTGGCATTATCATTTTGATGTGAGAGGAAAAAGTTAACAAGATTAAAAAATAAAAAAAAATTCAAAATCAAAAGGTAGAAAGTTAAAATATATATATATATATATTTTAAATTCCAAGAGTTTAGATTAAAAACTCAATTTAAACTCTTTTAAAAATGCAGCTATTGCATCCACCGGATTTCAATCTCAATTTTTTGAACATATCCTCTACTTTCCTGCAGTCATGACTCGTGACTTGCTCCACATGATATCACAGATTGTTTTTTCTTAATATATCAAGATTTGATGACAGTCCTTAAAAAGCTCTAGTCTTGTTTATGCTCATTAATATCTCACTCCCACATGTTCACATCTGTTTCTCCGTCACTATGAATCACTTCTTCAAGAACTCGTTGACTCGCTTCATTTGCAGCTTAAATCACTTCCACTTTTCTTTCACTCAAAGCTCTCGCAAATTCTCTCACTTTTCTGAGCCAGAATCATGGAGATCAATGGAGGGTCTGATTCGTTGCTCGGCAAATTACGTTCCTTTGACTCCCATAAGCTTCTTGGAGCGAGCAGCAAAGGCTTACAGAGACACAACCTCTGTTGTGTATGGTTCTGTGAGGTATACTTGGGGGGACACGCATGAACGGTGTCTGAATCTAGCTTCTGCTCTGACCCAGTTGGGAATTTCCCGTGGAGATGTGGTGAGTTGGTTCATTTGATTTTTCTCTTTTGTTCATGATTCCTTGATTTGATTTTGGGTTTTGATCATTGTTCTGTGGAGTCCATGTTTACTTTGACTTGTTACATGTTATGCTTCCTCGATTCATATCCTTTCTGAATGGCCAAAACTTTCCTGTACCCTTAAAGAGGTCTCCAATTCAATTCAACTACATAATAATATTGGTATTGATCAGTGAACTACGTGATTGGATTTAATTTCCTTTGAAAAAGATGACATATAGTTTAAGCACTAACATCCAGTGGATGAAAAAAAAAAAAAAAACCTATTTTACGGACTCAAACAACGCTTTATCTATTTTACTTATCTATTTCACAATTCACCTAATATCTCGGTTCTTATTTTTACATACAACCTAATAAAATAGAGAAGTGCTACATCCACAATATTTTTACAACAAATCATAGGTAGTTAGTTATTATTAATTTAAATTTGAACTTATCATTGAGATTACTATTTTGCCTTAACAATAATAACGAGTAACAACTTGCCACCTACGATTTTTTGTAAAAATGTTGTGAAAATATTGTGGAGATAGCATTTCTCAATAAAATAATACTAGCCTCATCACATGCGCTTTACACAAGCGATGAGGTTCTTTTTTTTTTTTCTTTTTTTTTTAGTTTAATATAATTTTTCAATTTGAATTTATCTATTGTTAGTGAGGTTACACATGAATGAATTTTTAAGAAACTAAAATTTAGGATTTGAAATGGAGTAAACTACTGGTTTAGTGTTTGCCAGTTTTTAGGAAAAAATGCATCAAACGTGCATTATATATGTTTAAATAGAGAGTATGATCATTTTTTAAAAAAAAGTTTCTCTGGTATTTTTTTTTAATTTTTAATTTTTAATTTTTGAATTTTGTTGAATTACAATTTTAACTCTTTTTTTTTTTTTTAGAATAAAGATTATCTAATTAGATTAGGGGTATTTTTGATATTTTTTGAAGCCATAACTAACTTTCTGAATCCTCTTAATATATAGAGATATATAGAGATTAGCCTCATCACTTGCGCTTCATGCATGTAATAAGGCTCTTTTTTTTAGATAATTTTTTTTTTATAGGAACTTGGGGTAGAAAAAAAAAAAAAAAAAAGAACACGTTTATTTATTTATTTTTAAAGAAACATGGGGTAGTTTTGGTTGTGTAGATGGGGTAGTGAGAAGTTTTATAGAACATGGGGGTAGTTTTATAAATATTGGTAGGTTTTTTGTTTTTAATTTTTGTCAATTTACAGTTTTAATCTCATTTTTATGTTTTAGGAATAAGGATAAGTTAATTAAATTAGGGGTATTTTTAGAAGTCAAAAAGACAATAACTAACTTTCCGAATCTTCTTAATATATAGAGATAAATTACCTAATAAGATAATAATAAAAATACTCTTCTGTCACTTTCCTCTCACTCTTTTTTTCTCTTCACCCTCGATCACAAGATTAAAAAATAATTTTTTTCTTTACAACCCTTGAACAGTATATGCAACCTTATTGTAGCAAGGTGGCAAATTTTTTTAAGTTTACAAACCCGAATGAAGTGGGTTTTGAGTGTCTTGGGTTGTAAAATAGCAACATGGGCGTTTACACCCCCAATGCTAGTGCTCTTAAATGTTGGATTGGTCAATGCCATGTAGTTGAATTTAATTGTGAAGTTAACGTGCATAATTGCATCAAGCGATGAACCATGTGATTGAATTTATTATCCTTGGCAAGATTACTTTGTTTATGTTGCATTGGTCAATGCCTATATGGTTGAATCAAATTCTGAACCAAGGTACACCAGCACTGTAAAGTTTACCCTTCTTGAATAGATGTCTAAATCTTTATTTGGTATTTGTAGTATTTATAATTTATCTATCATTTTTGTTTGGGGATTCAAGATTTTCCAATGTCATATCTGTTTTGGTATAGAATGATTTCGTTTTGGGCTAAGCAAATGAATTTGATTTGGTCTATTAGCATTACTTGCTCTACCTACCAAAATGAGAAGGGTTACTATGCTGTGAATTTTTCTTGCAATGAAATGGTTTTTCTTTTTATTTTTTTAATAAGAATTAATTAATTGATGACTGGGTAAAAAAGAGATACGATTAAGACTATTAGTGATAACTGATAAGCGTGTCATAATTTTACTCCTTTAGTTTCTTGATATGCATTTTCTATTTTGAAACTCATGAAAAGTTGATTGTCAAATTGATCCACTTGCTTGATGTTAGCTTGCCACTGAGATTCCGTGCCTATTTAAAAAAATTTATAGCAAGAAATAATGGAGTTTTGCCATTGAAATTCCCTAGGATGCAGTAAATTCTCGCCCACTTCATGGTTGAAACTCTAGAGTTGTTTATGCAGGTTGCAACCCTGGCTCCTAATGTCCCAGCAATGCATGAGCTTCATTTTGCAGTTCCAATGGCAGGAGCTCTTCTCTGTACACTTAATACACGCCATGATTCAGCGATGTTGTCAATCCTACTAAGACATTCAGAAGCCAAGATCATATTTGTAGACTACCAGTTACTTGATATTGCTAATGGAGCACTCAAGCTTCTTGCCAAGACAGAAAGAAAGCCACCAATCTTAGTCTTAATAGTTGAATCTGATGGCTCATTACCCACTGATCACCGCATTACTTCTGAAACTTATGAATATGAGAGTCTGCTGGAAAATGGGCACAACGGATTTGAGATAAGACGACCAAATAGTGAATGGGATCCTATTAGTGTAAATTACACTTCTGGCACAACATCTAGACCAAAAGGAGTGGTGTATAGTCACAGAGGTGCCTACCTCAATACTCTGGCAACAATTCTTCTACATGGGATTGGCTCAATGCCGGTTTACCTTTGGACTGTGCCTATGTTTCATTGCAATGGGTGGTGCCTCATTTGGGGATTGGCAGCTCAAGGTGGCACCAATATATGCCTTAGAAAAGTTACTCCAAAGGATATATTTGATAACATTGCTCTGCATAATGTCACACACATGGGAGGGGCACCAACTGTCCTAAACATGATTGTAAATTCACCAATCAGTGATCGGAAGCCGCTTCCTCACAAGGTGGAAGCAATGACAGGAGGTTCACCACCACCTCCACAGATTCTTTCCAAAATGGAAGAATTGGGTTTTGGTGTGTCTCACTTATATGGCCTAACAGAAACATATGGCCCAGGAACTTCTTGCATATGGAAACCTGAATGGGATTCTCTACCTCTTGATAAACGATACAAACTAAAAGCTCGACAAGGAGTGCAACATCCTGGATTGGAGGAGGTAGATGTGAAAGATCCTGTTACAATGGCAAGTGTACCAGCTGATGGTAAAACTATGGGGGAGATCATGTTTAGAGGAAACACAGTAATGAGTGGATACCTGAAAGATTTGAAAGCAACAGAAGAAGCATTCAGTGGTGGCTGGTTTCGAAGTGGGGATTTAGCTGTGAAACATCCTGATAATTATATAGAAGTAAAGGACCGATCGAAGGATATAATAATTTCTGGTGGGGAAAACATAAGCACAGTTGAGGTGGAAACAGTTTTGTTTGGTCATTCAGCAGTTCTTGAGGCTGCAGTGGTTGCAAGGCCAGATGATCATTGGGGCCAAACTCCTTGTGCCTTTGTGAAGTTAAAGGAAGGATATGATGTTGATTCCCAAGAAATAATCAAGTTTTGTAGGGATCATTTACCACATTATATGACTCCTCGAACTGTCATTTTTGAGGATTTGCCAAAAACTTCAACTGGAAAGATACAAAAGTTTATTCTGAGAGAGAAAGCAAAGGCTCTGGGAAGCCTTTCTTGACCAAAACGTAGTTTTGCAATTGTTGAAGCAAGTTAATCTCCTCGGAATGTAAATTTTTATTCTTTGTTCTATAATAAATAATAATAAGTGAAAACAACTTTAAAGGCGAAGGGATTTTGCTTTTGGAGAAGTTCAAATGAAAAGTTATTTAAAGGGTTAAAATTGTTATAGCTGAAATTGTCTTAAAAGTGCTTTAGAGGGTTCTTAAAATTGAACTTTAAGGCTAAAGCTGAAATTTGAAGTTTTTAGGGGGATTTATATATATATATATATATATAAAATATACAATTCACCTGTTTTATAAATCCAAAATTAAAACACTATTCACTATGATTTGTTAATACCCAAAACACTAAAGAGTTTTTCACTTAAAGCGCTACATTGCAAATACTCCCCTACTAAAGCTCTACTGTTGAAGCTTTAATTACTTCCTACAACAAGACCAAACAAACATTGAAACATGGAATTTTTAAGAAGAATTTATATAATTCATTACTCATTTTATAAATTCAAAACATTAAAGAACTATTCACTGAAATTTATCAAATACTCAAAATGTTTAACTAAGAGCATTTCAGTTAAAGCTCTATGTTGCAAAAGTTCTACAAGATTATGAGAAAGCTATTTCTTATAAAAACTAGTATAATCCATGCAAACGCATAGAAGTATTTAAAATTAAACACAATTTTTTTATAAAAATATAAATAATTAGTAAAGTTATTAAAATAAAATAACATGTAACACATTCATATATAAAGATATATTTAAAATTAAACATAATTTTTATCATAAAATATAAATAATTAGTCAAATTATTTTTAAAAATGTAAACATAATTAGTCAAATATTAAAATTTGTACCTAAATTTAATACTACTTATGATCATTTTTTTTTCTAATTTTTAATAAGATAAAACGTGTGGTGATCTTTGTTGTTTAGCGATTTTTATTGAGTATTTGTGATTTTTTTTTAAAAAAATTTATAGTTCATTAATATTAGATTCTTAGTATTTTGTATTTATTAACTCACTTTAACACAAATATTAAAATATTTGAGCGGACACATGAGACAAATAAGTAGATAATTATAGTGTAGTCTCCATATAAATTTAGACACATGATACAAAATTGAATTCTAATTTCAAATTTTAAGTGAACTTTTTCTGAGTTTTGCCAAACACGCAAAGTCTCTCAAGTCTCATACATGCACAGCAACACAATTAGCAAGAACCAAGTAGAGTGTAGTTTATCTAAGGCACTTCATCCTAGTTATTTTAGAGGTACCGTCAAGAGTGTTGCAACAAGCAGCACAACGGTCTTATTTTCTCAAGGATTAGGCTCATGTGGCGGCCAAATGATTTCCTATCTTCATTGCACTTGTAACCAGTGCCAATCCAGGATCATAGTAATGAGCAATGGGATTTCCTGCCAAATCAATGGCCAAAACCCCACCATTCTTCTCCATTGGTGGTCTTCCTATGTACTTCTCCATGATCAGTAGAATCTTTCGGATGAAGGGGTATCTGAATGCTATATCCCATTGAAGTGTACGTGACTGCCAGTATATTGCACACAAAAAAGTACTCATGAAAAAGATGTTAATAGTACATAAGTTCATAAATGAGGCTAATCAGTCTCCTCTTTCAGAATTAATACACTAGATAGTGTTGCAGTTGAATAAGAACTATCCTAAATGTTAAAATGGTAGAAGGTAAATACTAAAGTTATTACAAATTTTACTTTAAAAAAACTTATAAATTGAGGTAGCAATCATTGTAATTGATGTCACTTTAAGACATAACATAAGAAAGTTTGATTTTATTTATTTATTATTATGTAGTAAAATTAGTAATATTCATAACATTGATCAATTAAAAAACCTTTATTATTTTAGTTATACTTACAGAATTTCCTTGCAACGAACATTCATGGTATCAAAAAAAAAAAAAAAAAAAAAAATCATGGCGTCAACTGCAACTAAATAAAAGTCTTACATGCCAAAAGTAATTAAAAATTTAAAATACTATACTTAAAATAAAATTTACATGTGATTCTCAATTAACTTCTGCACTTCACTAGCATATTATCAGTTAAGAGAGGGGAAAAAAAAAAAAACCCATTTTTTTTATAAAAAAAAGAGTAAGAAGCAAGAGCTAATTTACCGTTGACAATCCAATCCAATATTGGCCGTCTCCATCATATCTTATGTTATCAGGCATGCCTGGCAAATAATCAATAAACTTTTCTACTCTTCCTTTTTCCTTGCCTTGTATGTGATATTTTCTACACCTTCTCCTGTAATATAAGCAACCCATTTGGAATCATCAAAACTTCCACTATGTCAAACAAAAACTCAGCTGTCAGCTGTAATTTTAATTTGCTCTTTGGACAATAAAAACAAACCTATGGTTTAAGTAATTAAAACTACAGCGTTTACAAACAAATATGTCAAAGTTTTAAACAAAATATATATATTATTGATGTGACATTAGTTATATTTATTGATACGTTAGTTTGTATGGTTCTCGTAATAAAATTGATAATAATTTTAACATTTGCAAGCTTGAAAAGTAGCAAAGATACACTGGGGTTTCGCAAAAGATCACATAATTCTGATCAGGTGTGACTACTACACCATTAGCAACGTAGAGGTCACGGACCAAGACCTTGGTGGTTTTGGTTGCTGGATCATAACTCAAAAGTCTACCATGGGGCTTACCCTCCAAGGTGTCCAAATAAAATCACTTAAACCATATTTATATGAAGCATCTGTAAAATAAATCATGCCATTGTGTGCTACATCCACAGCATCTGTTGTTTTGAATTTTTGTCCATCAGCCTCATCTGTCAACAGCTCCACCAAACCGTCTGCGGTCACATTTAGAAGGCCCTGTTAATGTTATACATCACATTTCATTAATATATAACACCTAACAACCATTAGTTTCTAAGCATTGTTTGTTTTGACATTAATATTTTCAAAATATGAATCATTCTCAAAAAGTATTATATAGAACATTGTCTCATTTTCTTATATTTGGTAGCAACCTTAAAATGAATTAGACAACAATTGATCACTTAACTTCTTTTATTTAGCTTTGCATGAGATAAAGTTGTTTTCCTTATTTAGCTTTACATAAAATAGAGTTGTTATACAGAAAATCTAAACATAAAACAATTTTATCTCATGTGAAGCTAAATAAAGAAGTTAAAAAGACAGTTTCCTTTAAATCCATTTTTTTTTTCTAATACTACAAATATAAGAAAATGTAAAAAAAAGAAAAAAAAATCTTTATATAGTTTTCATACTACCAAATACAAAAAAATACAAAAAAAAAAAAAAAAAAATCTCCATGTAAGATTTTCCATTAAAACAAATGAAGCGTAATGACTAATTAAGGGGCACTTAAAGAGCAAGGCAGCTTTCCTGTAACCTGTGCTATAATTATCAAAGAGTTTATAGACATAGCTTCTTCTTCTCTTTTCATAATTTTTCACAACTTACTTAGGGTTTTTTTTTTTTTTTTTTTCATAATTCAATTATTATAACAAGTAATTAAGAGTCTGGATCGGATGACAATTTTTTGCATGGGTTACTGACTAATTCTTTTTACACGTTATTGGTACTTTCCTTTTCTTGAATATGTTAGCGGTACTTACACGCTTGATATGGACCCATAGAAAAAATAGCACATGTATGGACTCTCTGTATTTTTATTTTGCTGAGACACATTTAAAGCCATGGACCTCAATCCAAAATATATAGTTTAACCCATTGTAAGATTAAAATAGCATGTGTAGCACGTGATCCTTTCAATTGGATTCAAATAAGATGCAATAGTAATCCACGGTTGAGATTGAAAGTTCAAAAAATAAACTTTCAATCTCAACCATTAAATAAAAAAAAAAAAAGTTAAAAAACTTAAAAAGTTAAAGTTAAAGTTAAAAAATAAAAGTGGTAAAAATTGATGTAAGTAGGTGTGTTGTAATTGCACCGGATCCAATTAGTACCTTTGCCAGATGTGGATCCTATTCAATCATTTGGGATCTCAATCCAAACTTACAGCCATACATGATCCTTTCAATTAGTACCGTTTATTCTGATCTATTCCGATCCCTCCACGTGCTGGTGTCTCTTTTTGCGTGATTGTGATTGTATTATTTTCCACACAATTCTCAAAAAAAAAAAAAAAGCTTGAAATCTTATTTTTGCTTATTTATCAAGTTGATAAAATAAAAAAATAAAACATGAAAATTTGAAAAACAGTAATTATTAAATAAATTAAAGGAATAAAAATAATTCAAACATACTTTTTTTTTTTATGGAATTCAAATTCACATTGTAATCCGACTAAAGACACAATCGTTTTTATAATTTTTTTAAAAACTTTTCTATGATAACAAATTATGATTCATGCATGATAAATCTAACACTTTTTATATATAGATCCTCCACTATCATAACTTTTATTGCCTATTTATCATAATTTTCATTAAATTATGAAAAAAAGTTGTGTGCTTAAAAAACTTTATTTTATAAATAATTAAACATGAATAAATGTGTGTTTGATTTGAGAATAGTTAATTTACATAATATGAAAGAAAAAGTTAAAAGTTAATTTATTTTAAAAAATTGAATATTAAGTTATTTGAAATAAAGCTAAGAAAAAAGTAGCAATATATAATTTGTATGTGTGTGTTTTTTTAATTACTTAAAAGATTGTGGTTGTAATAATAAAAGAAAGAGCTAAGGAAAGGGTATCAAAGTGTAATTGTAAAATAAAATTAAACATATTATGGGTCCGTTTGGATTGAACTTATTGTTGCTGAAACTGAAAACATTGTAGCAAAATAATTTTTAAATGTGTGAATAGTACTGTGGGACCAATTTTTAATATTTTTTAGTGCGTGAACAGTGCTGTGAACAGTGATTTTTGTCATTTGCACAGTAAACTCATGTGATATTACTGTTCATGCGTAGAGGGGGGAAAAAAAATCTGAAAACACAAAACGTGGACACCACTTTTAGCTAAAACCAAATGCTCACTATATATCTCCACTAGAAATATAAATGAATTTCGAGAAATGGGGCACTATAGGGCTTTTAGTAATTTTTTTTTTTCCTTCTTTTGAAGGATGACCGTTTGGTTAGGGAACAAAGTTTCTCTCCAAACTAGTTTGGAGAGAAACCTTACAAACTCATCATATATATTTATATTGAGTATGAATTTTGAAAATCTAATCGTTAAATTGTATGTTCTTATTACATCTTTAATGCTTACAAAATTTCAAGAAAATCAAAGATTAATTGCTATGTCATCGAATAAAGGTTATAATTTCAAGTTTTTGTAATCTAAAGTTGTATATAAAAAAATAAGATAATTGATCAAATAATAAATAATATCCGATTTGAACGAAATTTGATATGCATGTTAAGAACATGAGAAATATAAAATTTAACAGTTAGATTTTCAAAATTCAAATCTAAAAAAAAAATATATGAGAAACTTTTTTCTTGGTTAGGCAAGGCTAAAAGCAACAACAACAAAAAAAAAAAACAGATTACTAGAAAAAAGAACTTATAGTAATAATTATTATTACTAGAAAAAAGTTTTAATAATTCAGACTAAAAAAAAAAAAATTAGAAATTTAATCTTAACAAATGAGTTCTTACCTTTTCAGGATCAGCAACGACAAGTTCATTGTTGTGACCAAAAGCGATTCCCAAGGGTCTCCCACCGGTGTTGACCCATTTCTCCACAACCGAGTCAGCCGCCGAGTCGTTTACAGTGACTCGGCTGATCCACCCGTCAGCACAGCCCGTGTAGATGACTCCTGACTTGGCATCATACGCTATATCTTCTGGGCCTATCAAATTCCCTACACCCACAAACTCAGACACTCGGAGCATGTGGTCGTTTTGTGTTGGCACGGTTATGACGTGCCGAGTCAACTCGGAAGGTGGCAGAGGAGCCGGGTCGAACGAGTGGAGTTGGTAGAGCAATGTCGCAGACTTTACATCAAACGCTACAAGCATTGGCGATGCAGTGGCAAAACATTATAAATACAAACTCTCACAGTGAATGAAAGAGAGATGAAATACCAGATCAAGCAACAGCGACAGCAGATCTGGGACAGTCCAAGCATTGGCGATGCAGCGGCAGATTGTTTGTGGGCGAAGTGACTACCCTTTTTTTTTTTTTTTTTTTTTTTGGGTTTGGAGAGTGAAGAGGGACAGTGGGAGAGGACTGCATTTTTCCCTCTTAGGTTTGTNCTACAACAGGGACAACACTGTGACAAAAAATGCAAAGGGCCATGAGCTTTTTTGTTTTGTAATAGTGGCTTCAGAGGGTCTAGGTAGGGAAGATGAGTCGGGGTTTTTGACTCGTCCATGGTTGTGGAACTCAGTGACTGATTCTTTTGTCTCAGAAGAGAAGAGAGTGCGTAGTACTTCTTTTTTTTTTTGAGCAAATGATGGTACTAGGGTGAATGTGTGAGAGAGCTTTTTATGGAGAGCTACTGACCGTTGAAACGTAGACCTTATCAATTTTAAGAAAATGACCGATTATAATTGAGTGGTTTGACACCTTACTTACTTAAATTTTGAAATTTTATAATGCAATGATGGATAGTTTTTAATCTTACTTGATAGTGTATGATGCAAAGTTTGACAACAAGGCATGCATTATTCAACTTATTTATTATTTATAGATGCTCTTTTTTTTTTTTTTTTTCTTTTTGGAAGAATTTAATAGATGCTTTAGAGTATTTGTATAAGAACTATTTTAAATAACTTTTTCATAATAAAATATAATTGCTTTAAATATTTTTTATGAAAATAGTTTTGAAAGTTTTCTAAAATAATTTATTAATAATTATATTGACGGTTAACAAAATCTTATTATGTATATATTTTTCGCATTGTCTTCTTCTTTTTTTCTTTTTTCTTTTAAGAAAATTTTCCACATTGTCAAGGTCAAGGTCGTAATTATTTATTTGTTGTTAAGGTAAGAAATAATAATACGATTGGTTAAAATCTTTGTAGCTTAACGTTGATATAGGGGGAAACCATTTCGTACCCAAATGCCCAAATGGCATATTCAGCACAAAAAAAGAAAAAAAAGAAGAAGAAAAGAAGCCCAAAGGCATGCACTGTGTAGTATCCACGGCTCCTAGTTGATAATTTAATAAAATAAAGGACTGGTTATCGAGTGTCTCATAATATTGTTCAAGACTGAGATTATTTTTTCTTCTCAAAAAAAAATACTGAGATTATTTATTTATTTATTTATTTTTTAATAGATCATATTTTTTGCCCAGGGTCAATAAAAAACATAAATTATACAAAATTTATTAAAAAAAACACTATAAGTTCATTTGAAATTTTTTTTCTAATATAATAACATATTAATTATTGTTGTAAGTCAACTTTAATTTATTAGTTTATTTTTTTACTCTTTAGTCTTTACCAATTTTTTTATGAATTTGCAAGACATTTTGATAAATTATTTTATATTCTTTACAACTCTTCAAATAAGGTACTGATCCACCCACGTAGGCGGCAGATTGTTTGTGGGCGAAGTGACTACCCTTTTTTTTTTTTTTTTTTTTTTTGGGTTTGGAGAGTGAAGAGGGACAGTGGGAGAGGACTGCATTTTTCCCTCTTAGGTTTGTTTTAGCCCTTTTTTTTTATGATTTATTTTTTTAAAATTTGATTTATGGGTTTTTTTTTTAAAGATTAAAGTCCAAAATTTTCTGTTGGACTTGTTTATCTTTTTGGAATTTAAAGCTGAATTCAACTGGGTTTTTGGTGTGCAAATGTTTATAGTAGGGGTTCAAAACAATTTTTTTTTAATTAAATATTATATATATAATTATTTTTTTTGGGCTAGGGGGTTCATTTGAACCCCCTTACTACGTAGTGCCACCCTTGGGCCCGAAGTCGCTTATGAGTTAGTTAAACAAATATTTTTTAAAATATAGTTAAACAAATATTTTATTTTTAAATTTCAATTAACTTAATTAATGAAGTCTATTAGTATGATAATAATTATAGTTTGAAATTCTAATATATATATATATATATAGAGTTTATTTGTTTTTGTTGCTTCTTAATGTAATAAGCCCGATATATACTTTCTTAACGAATGTGCGAATGCACCTATTAACAAAAGTCATTTTATGACTTTCACTTAACTTAATTAATAAAGTTTCTTATTGTTGAATAGGAAATATAATATTTGAATCTCGCCTACACTGAAAATCACTTATTGTACACCAGATTGTCTTACTTTTTAAAAACCTAAAATTTACTATTCATTCTTTATAAATCCAAAATTAAAGTACGGTTCCCTATAACTTGTTAAATACTCAAGACACTAAAGAGTTTTTCACTTTAAGCAAGCACTATTCTCTATAACTTGTTTTTTAGCTCAAATAGAAATCCTAATCTAATGAACCTGATATACTACCTACACTTTCCACTTAAGGTCACTTGAACTTGGGTTCTCAAACTCCACAAGCTTTTAAGGCTTGGAGAAGTACCTTTCCGCCCAATGTGGACAGTTCTATCCTATAACTTGTTATATACTCAAAACATTAAAGAGTTTTTCACTTTAAGCTGTATATGGCAAATACTTCCCTACAACAAAGATCAAAAAAGCATGCAAATTTGTAACTTTTAAGAAAAAGTTCTACAATTCACTAGTCATGTTTTATAAATTAGAAACTTTAAAAAGTATTATTCACCGTAATTTGTTAAATGCTCAAAACATTAAAGAGTCTTTTTCCCTTTTAGTTAAAGTTCTATATTGCAAAAGTTTTATTAAACCTACTTACAAAAATGCAAATGCACACACAGTCTCCAGTCTCTGTTAATAAAACAATGATGTTTGACTTTTCAAAAATAACTTAATTTTGGAACATATCAAAATGAAATATAGACCAAGCAATCTGAAACGAGACAAAAGAGTATTTCTTACAAAAATGCCAAACACTCACGCGACTCTCAAGTCACACCCATATATACAAATTCTTAGTAACACAGAGTGAGAACAATGTAGAGTTTTAGTTTATCCGAGGCACTGCATCCCAGTTATTTTAGAGGTACCATCAAGAGTGCTGTAGCAACAAGCACACTGCATGGTCTTATTCTCTCATGGATAGATATCAGGCTCATTCGGTGCCTCGTTCAGGATATTGCTTCAGGTTGAGGCGAAGAATGTAGGGATAATAAACTGAACCACAGTACAAATAATTTCCTATCTTCATCCCACTTGAAATCAGTGACAATTCAGGATCATGGTAATGGGCAATGGGATTTCCTTCCAAATCAATGACCATAACCCCACTATCCTTCTCCATTCGTGGTCTTCTATTGTACTTCTCCGTGATTATTAGAATCTTTCGGATGAAAGGGTGTCTGAATGCTATATTCCATAGAGCTAAACGTGACTGCCAGTATTGCACAAAAAGGTACACATGAAAAAGATGTTAGGACTTGGGAGTACTTGAGTTCATAAATGAAGCTTATCAGTCTCCTCTTCCATGAGGAAAATGTTAACGAGTACAGTAAGGTGTGATGATATATTGTGGGGTTCATTTAATAAAAAAATGATATAAATTAATAAAATAATTTAAACTAGTGCTGAAGTAATAGGTGAAACTTGAAAGGTTGGCTTCATTGGCTCTATACCCTATAAAATTGGTCAAAATTATGACAAAAAATTGACTTTATTGACATAAAATTGTTCCTTAACGGGTACCTTATGGTGCCCGTTAACACTACATCTTCCACAATTAATAGTTTAATACACTAGATAGTGTTGCAGTTGAATAAAAACTTTGTTATCAATAATAATAATAATAAGAAGAAGAAGAACCATCCTAGATGTCAAAAAGTCAAAAGGGAAATATTAAAGTTATTATAAATTTTACTATAAAAAAACTTATATTTGGTGGTGATAATAAATATAATTAATGTTACTCTTAGACATAATATAAGAATATTTGAATTTTTTATTATTATTTTAAATAGTGATATGTGTGTTATGTAGTAAAATTAATAAATAGTAATATCTCTAACATCACTCAATTCAAAAAAAATTATTATTTTAAACAAATTCGGTGCCTCGTTCAGGATATTGCTTCAGGTTGAGGCGAAGAATGTAGGGATAATAAACTGAACCACAGTACAAATAATTTCCTATCTTCATCCCACTTGAAATCAGTGACAATTCAGGATCATGGTAATGGGCAATGGGATTTCCTTCCAAATCAATGACCATAACCCCACTATCCTTCTCCATTCGTGGTCTTCTATTGTACTTCTCCATGATGATTAGAATCTTTCGGATGAAAGGGTGTCTGAATGCTATATTCCATAGAGCTGAACGTGACTGCCAGTATTGCACAAAAAGGTACACATGAAAAAGATGTTAGGACTTGGGAGTACTTAAGTTCATAAATGAAGCTTATCAATCTCCTCTTCCATGAGGAAAATGTTAACGGGTACGGAAAGGTGTGATGATTTATTGTGGGGTTCATTTAATAAAAAATTGGTATAAATTAATAAAATAATTGAAACTAGTGCTAAAATAACAAGTGAAACTTGAAAGGTTGGCTTCATTGGCTCTATATCTTATAAAATTGGTCAAAATAATGACAGAAAGTTGACTTTATTAACATAAAATTGTTTCTTAACGGGTACCTTACGGTGCCCGTTAACACTACATCTTCCACAATTAATAGTTTAATACACTAGATAGTGTTGCAGTTGAATAAAAACTTTGTTATCAATAATAATAATAATAAGAAGAAGAAGAAGAGGAACTATCCTAGATGTCAAGAAGTCAATAGGGAAATATTAAAGTTATTATAAATTTTACTATAAAAAAAACTTATATTTGGTGGTGATAATAAATATAATTAATGTTACTCTTAGACATAATATAAGAATATTTGAATTTTTTATTATTATTTTAAAATAGTGATATGTGCGTTATGTAGTAAAATTAATAAATAGTAATATCTCTAACATCACTCAATTCAAAATAAAAATTATTATTTTAAACATGCTTACAGATTTTCCTTGCAACGAACATTCATGGCATCAACCGCAAGTTGCAAAAAATTCATATTATATCTTTGAATATATATATATTGTAGGGTTCAAATTCTTTACGTAAACCCAAAGACAATTAATTTGTAGAGTATGGGTCAAAGAACTAGAATTAGTAAGGGATTAATAACAATGGATCATCACCCTTTCAACAGTGCAGTGATCAGTTTGTATACATTGATAGTTTTAATCACTCTCTTGTTTTCCTTCTCTCTCTTTTCCCTCCTCCTTCTTCCGGGGTCCCAATTGACAGGTGCTCCCCTCTATTATATAGTCACTCCTACCCTCATCTCCATCGTCCACGTGCTCTCCATCCATGAACTTGCTCAAGTACCTGTCACGTCAGACAGCTTCTTTTCATCTCTGTATGAGTGGCGGTAGGTTAGGATGCACTGTTCAGAGGTCTTCTCCACATAAATGCGGCCAGAAAAGCTGTTGCAATGCATTGAATACGGTGGCAGCAGCCTTTCCCTCAGATATTTCCCCATCCTTATCGTTCCTGAATATGCTTTGAGCTTATCTTGATCAGGTGGAGTCCTCGGACAGTCATTCGGGCTTTTCAGCCTCGTTCAGGATATTGCTTCAGGTTGAGGCGAAGAATGTAGGGATAATAAACTGAACCACAGTACAAATAATTTCCTATCTTCATCCCACTTGAAATCAGTGACAATTCAGGATCATGGTAATGGGCAATGGGATTTCCTTCCAAATCAATGACCATAACCCCACTATCCTTCTCCATTCGTGGTCTTCTATTGTACTTCTCCGTGATTATTAGAATCTTTCGGATGAAAGGGTGTCTGAATGCTATATTCCATAGAGCTAAACGTGACTGCCAGTATTGCACAAAAAGGTACACATGAAAAAGATGTTAGGACTTGGGAGTACTTGAGTTCATAAATGAAGCTTATCAGTCTCCTCTTCCATGAGGAAAATGTTAACGAGTACAGTAAGGTGTGATGATATATTGTGGGGTTCATTTAATAAAAAAATGATATAAATTAATAAAATAATTTAAACTAGTGCTGAAGTAATAGGTGAAACTTGAAAGGTTGGCTTCATTGGCTCTATACCCTATAAAATTGGTCAAAATTATGACAAAAAATTGACTTTATTGACATAAAATTGTTCCTTAACGGGTACCTTATGGTGCCCGTTAACACTACATCTTCCACAATTAATAGTTTAATACACTAGATAGTGTTGCAGTTGAATAAAAACTTTGTTATCAATAATAATAATAATAAGAAGAAGAAGAACCATCCTAGATGTCAAAAAGTCAAAAGGGAAATATTAAAGTTATTATAAATTTTACTATAAAAAAACTTATATTTGGTGGTGATAATAAATATAATTAATGTTACTCTTAGACATAATATAAGAATATTTGAATTTTTTATTATTATTTTAAATAGTGATATGTGTGTTATGTAGTAAAATTAATAAATAGTAATATCTCTAACATCACTCAATTCAAAAAAAATTATTATTTTAAACATGCTTACAGATTTTCCTTGCAACGAACATTCATGGCATCAACCGCAAGTTGCAAAAAATTCATATTATATCTTTGAATATATATATTTATAAACAATACTATCTAAGACACACACGTACAGGAAAAAGGATGATATCTTTGAATACTAAGTTAAGCAACGATCCTAATTAAAATTTGTATTTTACGCATTGCTAACAGCCAACTAAATAAAATTCGACCACCAAATTTCAAAAGTTTAAATTAAATACTATAGTTCAACAAAATAAAATTCTACCACCAAATTCAAAAGTTTAAATTAAATACTATATTTCAACTAAAATTTTATTACCAAAAGTTCTAAGAATTCTTTTTAAGTTATATACCAAATTCAAAAGTTTAAATTAAATACTATATTTCACCTAAAATTTTATTACCAAAAGTTCTAAGAATTTTTTTTAAGTTATATTAATCATCTATAAAAATTTTCGGATTTGATAACAATTCAATCTTACACAATGTGCTTCTGTCATATAATTTAAAAGAGAAGTGCTGCGTTCACAATATTTTTATAACAAATCATAGGTGGTTAGTTATTATTAGTTCAAATTTAAACGTACTAATAAGATTACTTTTTTATCTCAACATTAACAACTATTAACAACTTGTTACTTAAGATTTGTTGTGAAAATGTTGTGAAATTATTATGGACATAGCATTTCTCTAATTTAAAGGGTGCTTTGTTTTTCTTTTCCCTCTCTCTTTCTAGTTGATTATCTCTATTATCTTTTAATTATATATATTGGTGAAACTTTTTTTTCTTAAATTTACATGTGGTTCTTAATTAACTTAAGCATTTCAACATATTATCAGTTAAGAGAGAGAGAGAGAGAGAGAGAGAGAGAGAGAGAGATCCAATTTTTGAACAAAAACAAAGAAGTTACCGTGGACAATCCAATCCAATATTGGCCGTCTCCATCATATCGGATGTTATCAGGCATGCCTGGCAGATATTCAATAAACTTTTCTACTTTTCCTTTTTCCTTGCCTTGTATGTAGTATTTTCTACATCTTCTCCTGTATTAATAGCAACCCATTTGAATCAACAAAACTTCCACTATGTCAAACAAAAACTCAGCCTGTCAGTAATTTTAATCTTATAGAAGCAAACTTACGGTTTGAAGTAATTAAACAATGACGCTAAATAAATAAATTATTATATTGTTGATGCAACATCAATTATATCCATTGTTTCGTTCCTTTGTATGGTTCTTGTAATAAAATTGATAATAATTTTAACATTTTCAAGCTTTGAAGTTAGCAAACATACACTGGAGTCTCGCAAAAGATCACATAATTCTGATCAGGTGTGACCATTACACCATTAGCAAAGTAGAGGTCACGGACCAGAACCTTGGTGGTTTTGGTTGCTGGATCATAACTCAAAAGTCTACCATTGGGCCTGCCCTCCAAGATGTCATAAATGAACTTACTTAACCTATATTTATGTGAAGCATCTGAAAAATAAATTATGCCATTGTGTGCTACATCCACAGCGTCTGTCGTTTTGAATTTTTGTCCCTCAGCCTCATCTGTCAACAGCTCCACCACACCGTCTGCTAACCTTGGTGGTTTTGGTTGCTGGATCATAACTCAAAAGTCTACCATTGGGCCTGCCCTCTAAGATGTCATAAATGAACTTACTTAACCTATATTTATGTGAAGCATCTGAAAAATAAATTATGCCATTGTGTGCTACATCCACAGCGTCTGTCGTTTTGAATTTTTGTCCCTCAGCCTCATCTGTCAACAGCTCCACCACACCGTCTGCTGTCACATTTAGGAGGCCCTGTTATACATAACATTCCATTAATATATAACACCTACCAACCATTGGTTTTTAATGCTCTATTTGTTTCAACATTAACATTTTTCAAGAAAACGCCACAAGTATTAGTGCTTCTGGGGATACGGAGGATAAAGTCCGGAGTTCAAGTCTTTAAAAAGAAACTTTGTACACATATATACTTAGATTATGTTAGATTAGAATATAATTTTTATTTTATATAAAAAAAAATAAAGAAGAATCATTTTCTAAAAAGTATTTTTTAGAAAGTTATCTCATTTTTCAATATTTAGTAGCGGCCTTAAAATAAATTGAAAAACAATCTTTTGACGTCCTTATTTAGCTTCGCGTGAGATATAGTTGTTTTCCTTATTTAACTTTGCATAAGATAAAGTTTCTATCTAGAAAATTTAAACATAAAACAACATTATCTCATGTCAATATAGCTAAATAAAGAGAGTTAAGAGATAATTTTCATTTGACCTTTTTTTTTTTTTTCTTAATACAATCAAACACACAGAAAAATGCGAAAAACTATCTCTAGATATGGTCATCTATAGAAAATAACAGAAAAAGGGGGAGGGGGGACTTTACAAGCGTGGCAGCTGTTCTGTAATTTGTTTTAAAATTATTAAAGAGAAATTTATTTGATTAATTTGTTGTCCCTTTTTTCTTATTTTTTCACAACTTACTAATTATTATTTTTTAATAATTCAATTTTTATAACAAGGATCTGGATGGATGGAATGACAATTTTTTGCACAGGTTACCCATTAATTCTTTTTATATGTTAATGGTATTTTTTTTTTAATCTGAATATGTTAGCGGTACTTACACGGTGATATGGACTCGTAGAAAAAATAACACATATATGATATGGACTCTCAGAAAAAATAGCACATATATGATATGGACTCTAATTGTATCCATTGTCAATTTGTCATTAGTCGGAGAAAATAGCATGTGATCGCGATCTATTACAACCAGATTTGGATCCTGTGCAATCAGTTGGGATCTCTATCTTTTTACAATTTACAGCAATACATGATCCTTTCAATTAGTTTCTTTTAATAGTATATAGTATTGCTATAGTACTCTAGAAATACAAAACTTCTTGTTCTTAGCACTAGTCTTACTATTAATTTCGACTCAAAAAAAAAAAGTCTTACTCTTACAGCCTTGGTCTTATCTATATCTTATGGAATTTAAATTCATATTTAATTCGACTAAAGACACTATCATTTTCATAATTTTTTATAGAATAATTCTAGAAACACAAATTATTTTATAAAAAAATTTACAAATTGCTGATATAATGAGTGATGATTAGTAAATGAAAAGGTGATATTAGTGATGAGTTTAGATAAAAACCAATAAGAAGTTGATCATATTAATATTTTATAAAAATATTGTAAAATAATTTGTGGTTATAGCATTACTTTTTTTTAAGAACTGTTCTATGATAACAACTTATGATTCGTGCATGATAAATCTAACACTTATTATATAGACCCTCCACTATCTAACTTTAATTGCCTATTAACCATAGTTTTTCATTAAATTATAAGAAGAGTTGTGTGCATAAACTTCCTTTTATAAATAATTAGATGCGGAGAAATGAATGTTGAATTTGGAAATTAATTATTTTTAGTAGCTAATTTTCATAATGTGAGATAAAAAAGTTAAAAGTTAATTTATTTATAAAAAAATTAAAATTATTTGAAATAGAGCTAAAACAAAAAGTAGTGTGGAACCAACGAAAAGTACATAAAATAAGCACAAAAAAAAAAAAAGCTTATAATTATTTCCAAATGCACACATGTTTTGTTTTAATTGCTTTGAGTAGATATATTGTGGTTATAATCATAAAAGAAAGAGCTAAGGGAAGTGTATTAGAAGTGTAATCGTAAAATAAAATAAAACATATTAGATATCTCCATTAAAAATATATAAATATTTCTTTTCAAAAAAAATATAAATATTATTTTAGCTATAGGTCTCTTAAATTATGTTTTAGGGTATATTTTTTAAAAAAGAACAGTGGTTTGGTTAGGCAATTTGAGAGCCTAAAATCACAAAACTAAAAAGTCATTTTGCCAAAAGGGTTTGGTTTACTTTTTTTTTTTTTTAATTGGAATATTTTTTTTATTTTAATAAAAGACGACAATATCACTTATCAACTAAATAAAAAGTAGTGGTTAAAATTTACCGTTGCTTGCCATTTTATATTTAAAATAATAAAAAATACCTGATTAAAAAAAGTAAAAAATAAAACAAATTCTATACAAAATTACAAATGTAGAATAAATGAATACTAACCTTTTCAGGATCAGCAACGATAAGTTCATTGTTGTGACCAAAACCGATTCCCAAGGGTCTCCCACCGGTGTTGATCCATTTCTCCACAACCGAGTCAGCCGCCGAGTCGTTTACAGTGACTCGGCTGATCCACCCGTCATGACAGCCAGTGTAGATGACTCCTGACCTGGCATCATAAGCTATATCTTCTGGGCCTATCAAATTCCCCAGACCCACAAACTCAGATACTCGGAGCATTTGGTCGCTACGTGTTGGCACGGTTATGACGTGACTATTCAACTCGGAAGGTGGCGGAGGAGCCGGGTCGAACGAGTCGAGCTGGTAGAGCATTGTCGCAGCTGCAACGGGGACCAATACCGTGACAAAAAGAGTAAAGGGCCATGAGCGTCTTTGTTTTTTAATAGCGGCGTTAGAGGGTCTGGGTAGGGAAGCTGAGTCGGGCTTTTTCGACTCGTCCATGGCTGTGGAACTCAGTGACTGATTCTTTTGTCTCAGAAGAGAAGAGAGTGCGTGTTACTTCCTTTTTTTTTGAGCAAATGATGGTACTAGGGTGAATGTGTGAGAGAGCTTTTTAGGGAGAGCTACAGACCGTTGGAAATGTAAACCTTATCAAATTTTAAGAAAATGACAAATTATAATTGAGTGGTTTTGGTTGAAATTTAAATTATCTACTAATTTAAAATTTCACATCTTACCTACTTAAATTTTGGAATTTTATAATGCAATGATGGATAGTTTTTAATCTTACTTCATAGTGTATGATGCAAAGTTTGACAACGAGGAATGCATTATTCAACTTATTATATTATTTAATAGATGCTCTCTTTTTTTTCTTTTTTTCTTTTTGGGAAGAATTTAATAGATGCTTTAAAGCATTTGTATAAGAACTATTTTAAATAACTTTTTCATAAGAAAAAAAATAATTGCTTTAAATATTTTTTATGAAAATAGTTTTAAAAATTTTCTAAAATAGTTTATTAACAATTATATTGACCGTTAACAAAATCTTATTATGTATATATTTTTCGCATTGTCTTTTTTTTTTCTTTTTTTTGTAAGAAAAGTTTTCCACATTGTCAAGGTCAAAGTCAAGGTCGTAATTATTTATTTGTTGTTAAGGTAAGAAATAATAATACGATTGCTTAAAATCTTCGTAGCTTAACGTTGATATAGGGGGAAACCATTTCGTACCCAAATGCCCAAATGGCATATTCAGCAAAAAAAAAAAAAAAAAAAAAAAAAAGCCCAAAGGCATGCACAGATGNTTTCCAATGTGTTGTTTGTCTTGTTGTAGGAAGTAATTAAAGCTTCAACAGTAGAGCTTTAGTAGGGGAGTATTTGCAATGTAGCGCTTTAAGTGAAAAACTCTTTAGTGTTTTGGGTATTAACAATCATAGTGAATAGTGTTTTAATTTTGGATTTATAAACAGTGAATTGTTATTTTATATATATATATGTAAGGTCCGTTTTTGTAACCCAAAAAATATGGTTCCCAAGGTCCAACGAACCCATAACAATGAATTTGTAGAGAGTGATCGAAGGTTTGGCGCTCGCACGGCCTTCACCAGGCATAAACTCCCTTTTTTATTGAAAGATTAGACCACAATTTACAACTGGGGGATGCTCCTCGGCCACAGGCCGAGGAGCTTGTTCTTTTCCCTCCCCTCTCTCCCTCTTTACTTTACTCGCCTCCTCTTATATAGTCTTCATCGTCCTATCTTGTTCTTCCATCTGTTGATCATTCATTTGCATTCCTTCTGACCGTCCGTCCTATTAGAAGCCTTATCAGCACTCAAGTAGTTCACCTTGATCAACGTCGCCCTCAGGGGTTACATCCCATTAATGCGGCCAGAGGAGTTAGGTGAATGCATTAAGTATGGAGGTGACAACTTGCTCTGGGCTTGTCCACCCCCCCCCTAAAATTATCCTCAGTATGCGAGGATGAAGAGGTCCTCGGCGTGATCTAAAAAGAGTCTCTCCCTAAATTAGCATCGGATGGTCATCCTTCCTCGGCGTGAGCCTTGAGCCTACTACAAGATGGACTGAGACTATCAGGCCCACGGGCCCACATATATAATATATATATATATATCCCCCTAAAAACTTCAAATTTTAGCTTTAGCCTTAAAGTTCAATTTTTAAGAACCCTCTAAAGCACTTTTAAGACAATTTCAGCTATAACAATTTTAACCCTTTAAACAAATTTTCATTTAACTTCTCCAAAAGCAAAATCCCTTCGCCTTTAAAGTTGTTTTCACTTATTATTATTAATTATTGAACAAAGAATGAAAATCTCAGTTTTTTTTTTTAGAAGAAAAATAACTCATCTTGAACAATATTATGAGACACTCGATAACCAGTCCTTTATTTTATTAAATTATCAACTAGGAGCCGTGGATACTCACAGTGCATGCCTTTGGGCTTCTTCTCCTCTTCTTAAATTTCAATTAACTTAATTGATGAAGTCTATTAGTATTATAATAATTATAGTTTGAAATTCTAATATATATATATATATATATAGTTTATTTGTTTTTGTTGCTTCTCAATGTAATAAGTCTGATATATACTTTCTTAACGAATGTGCAAATGCACCTATTAACAAAAGTCATTTTATGGCTTCCACTTAACTTAATTAATAAAGTTTCTTATTGTCGAATAGGAAATATAATATTCGAATCTCGCCTACATTGAAAATCACTTATTGTACACCAGAATGTCTTACTTTCTAAAAATCTAAAATTCACTATTCATTCTTTATAAATCCAAAATTAAAGCACGGTTCCTATAACTTGTTAAATATTCAAGACACTATAGAGTTTTTCACTTTAAGCAAGCACTATTCTCTATAACTTGTTTTTTAGTTCAGATAGAAATCCTAATCTAATGAACTTAATATACTACCTACACTTTCCACTCAAGATCACTTGAACTTGGGTTCTCAAACCCGACAAGCTTTTAAGGCTTGGGGAAGTACCTTTCTGCCCAATGTGGACAGTTCTATCCTATAACTTGTTATATACTCAAAACACTAAAGAGTTTTTCACTTTAAGCTCTATATGGCAAATACTTCCCTACAACAAAGATCAAAAAAGCATGCAAATTTATAACTTTTTAAGAAAAAGTTCTACAATTCACTAGTTATGTTTTATAAATTAGAAACTTTTAAAAGTATTATTCACTGTAATTTGTTAAATGCTCAAAACATTAAAGAGTCTTTTTCCCTTTTAGTTAAAGTTCTATATTGCAAAAGTTTTATTACTAAACCTACTTACAAAAATGCAAATGCACACACAATCTCCAGTCTCTGTTAATAAAACAATGAGGTTTGACTTTTCAAAAATAACTTAATTTTGGAACATATCAAAATGAAATATAGACCAAGCAATCTGAAACAAGACAAAAGAGTATTTCTTACAAAAATGCCAAACACTCACGCGACTCTCAAGTCACACCCATATATACAAATTCTTAGTAACACATGAACAATGTAGAGTTTTAGTTTATCCAAGGCACTGCATCCCTGTTATTTTAGAGGTACCATCAAGAGTGCTGTAGCAACAAGCACACTGCGTGGTCTTATTCTCTCATGGATAGATATCAGGCTCATTCGGTGCCTCGTTCAGGATATTGCTTCAGGTTGAGGCGAAGAATGTAGGGATAATAAACTGAACCACAGTACAAATAATTTCCTATCTTCATCCCACTTGAAATCAGTGACAATTCAGGATCATGGTAATGGGCAATGGGATTTCCTTCCAAATCAATGACCATAACCCCACTATCCTTCTCCATTCGTGGTCTTCTATTGTACTTCTCCATGATTATTAGAATCTTTCGGATGAAAGGGTGTCTGAATGCTATATTCCATAGAGCTGAACGTGACTGCCAGTATTGCACAAAAAGGTACACATGAAAAAGATGTTAGGACTTGGGAGTACTTAAGTTCATAAATGAAGCTTAT
>NW_027069532.1:0-4750 GCF_002906115.3 Quercus suber | reverse complement strand
GACCAAAAGCGATTCCCAAGGGTCTCCCACCGGTGTTGATCCATTTCTCCACAACCGAGTCAGCCGCCGAGTCGTTTACAGTGACTCGGCTGATCCACCCGTCATGACAGCCAGTGTAGATGACTCCTGACTTGGCATCATACGCTATATCTTCTGGGCCTATCAAATTCCCCAAACCCACAAACTCAGACACTCGGAGCATTTGGTCGCTACGTGTTGGCACGGTTATGACGTGACTATTCAACTCGGAAGGTGGTAGAGGAGCCGGGTCGAACGAGTCGAGTTGGTAGAGCGTTGTCGCAGCTACAACGGGGACCAATACCGTGACAAAAAGAGTAAAGGGCCATGAGCGTCTTTGTTTTTTAATAGCGGCGTTAGAGGGTCTGGGTGGGGAAGCTGAGTCGGGCTTCTTCGACTCGTCCATGGCTGTGGAACTCGGTACGGAACTGATTCTGTTGTGTCTCAGAAGATAGTGCGTATATGTATTACTAGAGTGAATGTGTGAAAGAGAGCTTTTTATGGATAGATACAGCCCAGAGAGAGCTACAGACCTTTGAAAACGTAAACCTTATTTTCCGCATTGTCGGATAAGAGACATTTTCAATGTCAAGCTGATAACTCTTTGTGCTAATACAGTGTTGTTAATGTAAGAAAATAAGAAATATGATTATTGTTTCAAATCTTTGTTGTTAAACGATAATTTTGGTGGAAACTATCTCGTACCTAAATGACCAAATGGGCAAGCATGCACTGTCCACGCCCCAATGGCATGCTGCATGCACTCGGTACTAGCTTCGGCTCCTAGTTGGTCATTTAATAAAATAAAGGTTCGGTTAAATCTATTGACCTGATAATAATTGTAGTTTGAAATATATATTAGAAATATCGGTTTGGAATATTCCCGCCTGTTACACTGAAAACCAATTAATGTATTAACTTGATAATAAAATTTAATTATGAAGTTGTGGATGTTATAGGTTTAATTTTAAATTTCATCATATTTAAAAAATAACAAAAGCCATTTAAGAAATCAACAAATAAAGAAAACTATCAAATCAAAATAGATTATGTAGTCAAGCCTCAAAGCCCACCAAAAATCATAATAGATTTCTCATTAAAGTAATAAGTCTAGCATTATAACATAATTCACAACTACTCGAGATGGCAAATTATTAATAGTGGATAATAAATAAGCGTCAATGATAAGTCTATATAAGAATCAATAATATCTTGTTAACTTAATAATTGTAAAAGTTATTGTAAAAACTGTTGTACATGTATATAACTCATTTCTCACCGGTAAACTCAGCTTTGTGGTAACATTGGTTGGCGCCCAAAGGGTACCTCCACCGCTCCACCACAGTGACATTAATAACCTGTATTCATTCTTCCTTGCTTATGTTTAAATATTGATGTGTTTTTTTGGTTTTGTTTCTTTGTAAATTCTGATCCATCGTTCGAACAGCTAGATAAAAAGTTTTTTTTTTTTTTTTTTTAATCATAAATCATATCATATCATAAGAATTTTCTTCTCAATGGATTCCAAGATAAGTTTCTCTAAATCCATTACGACACAATACAAATGAGCAACCAAGTGTATTATTAATTATATGACTTATTTAATAAAGTTGTGATTTGTTCGAATAATTTAATGAGTCTCATGTGATATTTTTTTTATTTTTTTTAAAGGTAAATAGTGGGGGGAGGAGAGGCAATGTTTGAACCATTGAGATGAAAAACCATAAATGATATAATTACCATTAGGTTATCACTTGAATCACATGAGTCATGTGATTAACATATACATTGATAGTCTTCTGAGCCGCCAAATAATGGAACTTGCATTGACAGAATGAGTGTATCCCAAATAAATAACATGAACAAAAATTAAAAATGAATTTAAGAACAATCTCTTGGTGCTATAGATTCACACAAGAGAACTGTCTTCAAAATGTTGATTTGTGCTAACTAAAGTAAAACTCGTGCAACTAGTTCTTAGATCGAACAACCCTCTAGGATTAGATCATATTGTCGATGTCTGTGATGGAAGCACTTCCATACACAGAAGCTCAAGAACAATCTTTTAATAATAATGCATTTCCTTTACCATCACACAAGCACAAATACCATTTGCACAAGAAAAATAAATAAACGGGAGAGGAAGGACACTTTTGGGAGAAGAAAGAATAGTGTTATTGTTCAGATCAAGATAGAGAGAAATTAATTCTTAGTTGAACTTTGAGAAAGTGTTTTGATGATGTATTAAATAAGCGACTGAGTTGATTATATAGCAATAAAATAATAAATTAGTTTATAGATAACGTGTGCCCTTAAAGTATTCGTTAATAGAAAATTTTAGAAAAATTTTAATACTAATTTCATGGGAAGTATAAAACGCTTTTTATTTAAATAGAAAACATTCTATGAAGATAGTTTTTTACATTTTCCTATGTTTTGTAAAATCGGAGAAAATTGGTCAAAGGATAACTATCTTTTAAACTTCTCTTATTTAGCTTGGCATGTGATAAAATTGTTGTTCACTAAAATTTTCTAGAAAACAACTCTATCTCACACAAAACTAAAGAAGAAAAATAGTTATATGTCATGCGAAGCTAAATAAGGGAAGTTAAGAGATTGTTTTATGTTTTTCAACTTATTTTAAGGTTGCTACCAAATATAGGAAAATGAAATAATTTTTATGAAAATACTTTTTGAAAAATGATTCATTTCTAAAAAATGTTAATGTCAAAAAAAATAGATTTTTATTTTTTACGCATAAAAAGTTTCTAAAAATAATTTATAAACTAATGCTCTTAGAGCATCTGTTAACTTTTTCTTACAAATAAAGCTAATCTACAACAGTCTAATCCAAACATAAGTAGTTATAAAAGCTCAAAAGTGTGGAAAATAATAGGGGAAAAAAAAAACCCAAGATAATTAAAACTTATTTGGATCCACACAAGACGAGGTGGGATGCATGTGTAACACAGATAAGACTTAAGCTCGTACTAGACCCTACATTTTGAGACACAGAGAAGGTTCAAAGTGGCTTATAAATACAAGAAAAAGTTCACTCCAAAACCAAAGTAGGACTTACAATAGAAATTATTAGGTTAAAAATAAAGGAATATTGAAGTGATTCTTCCAACTTATAAAATGTTATCACTTATGTAAATGTTACATTATTTGACTATTATTTATATATATATATATATATTTTTTTTTATGGTGATTAGAAAATTCACTCACATATATCATATATACACATGATCCAAGTCATCTCGTCAAGTGCAGAGGACCCGGGTCGAACAAGTCAGGTTGGTACTTGTTACAGCTTTGTCGCCGCTATAACGGGGACCAATGCAACATAAAAAAAAATAATAATAAAAAAAAAATTATTAAAAAAAAAAAGGCCCATGGGCCCATGAGCTTTTTCGTTTGCTAGTAGTGGCTTTCGTGGAAATCTGAACCTTATCAAACTGTTTTTTTGGGTGAAGATCTTTATCAATCTTTTAACTTGCCCTACCCTACCCCATTATATTTGCGTATCATTATATTTGCGTATCAAACTGTTTTTTTGGCGGAAGATCTTTATCAAACTTTTAACTTGTCCTACCCTACCATTATATTTGAGTGGAGTTCTGATATGCTTTGTGTTAGAATCTCTCCCTCTCCTTGTATGTGTTTGTTTCTTTAAAAAAAAAAAAAAGTACCACGAGATGGACTATTCAACTATTATATATAGTTTTCCACTTTGTCAGTGTCAGCTGTCAAGGTAGTTATTTAAATAAATTCTCTGTGCAAATAAATATAATATAATGTTGTTAATGTAAGAAATAATAATCTGATTGATTCGAATCTTATATATCAATTAAAATAATTAAATTTCCATAAAATATTAAAATAATTAGAATAGAAACATTGAAAGCTTGGGTTTGGACTTAAAAGTTAGTTTTTTTTTTTTTAGCTTATTTTTATTACTATTCAGCTTATTTTTGCTACTATTTATGAGTTTGATTGCATTTTTTGATACTATTTATAGATTATACTGTATTATTTCAGTTACTTTTTAGTTTTATCTACAATACGTTCAACAAAAAATTTTCAATTTCAGCTAAATAAGTTATTTCTAAAGTGACTCGTACGTCAACATATACAATTTTAGTTTAACTTTTAGAGTTATAGTATTATAAATAAATTCACAATTTTTGTCCTAATTTTTTTACGTGGTAGATTAATTACAACTAGCTCTGTTATTTTCAAATAAATTCACTATTCTTTTTCTCGATCAATCACATTCAGAATTAAGACAATTTTTTTTTTTATTATAACTTTTAAGTTTTAACAACTAGTCAGAATAGACGGCAAAAAAAGAGATTTGATCAAAGAAAGAGATTTTCTTTTTGTTTTCTGAGAAACGACAAAGAAAGAGATATGATCAAAAGACTATTAGTGATAAAGCAAGAAATAATGGAATTTTGCTATTGAACCCCCTAAGATACAATAATTTATTGCCTACTTAATGGTTGAAACTCTAGATTTGTTTATGCAGGTTGCAATCCTAGCCCTTAATGTCCCAGCAATGCATGAGCTACATTTCGCAGTTCCAGTGCAGTGATAGGAGCTCTTCTCTATACATTTTATACACGTTGTTAGGTCCATACCATATGTATTAGTGTTGGCATTGTGACGAATTATGAGTGTTGTGTTTTGGAATTGTAATTCAAGATCAAAACAATGACCCAAGATT